>NC_140388.1:8170000-8400000 GCF_054491055.1 Hypomesus nipponensis | reverse complement strand
GGAGCATGAGGCTGGGAGCTTTCAAATCCACTCTAATGAGCCCATTTGGAGGAAGTGTAAGCCTTTGGTAGAGGCAGAACTCGCCAGGGCTTTGATGCTCACCAACATTTACATACACTGGTGGTGTAAGGTCTTTCCACCCCGCAAACTAATGATTTTAAAACCCCTGGACCCAACTGCAAAAAAATATTATCCAATGAAAATCCCCATGTAATTGTTGTACAGCACGAGCATGCGGTGGAAACACCAGTCTTACCTTTCGGTGTGGTAGGGGAGAAGAGCTTCTCTGAACCTACATCCGATACCTGGAAGGAAGGAGAAAGGGCTGGTTAGATGGATGGATATCCAAACAGGAAGTGGGAGTGATTGTATTTATTAACATCGACAAGGGAAGGACAAGCGGGTTTGAATGTGAGCATTCTGAGGCCGTTTCAAACCAAAAACACAATCTAGGTCTGCACCTGCCATCCCACACGCTTTCTTAAATGACGAAAAGGAACATCTTTCTTTCTCTCTTTTTGTCTTTCTTTCTTGCTTTCTTTCTTCTCTTTCTCAAAGCAGTTCAAGGTGACATTAGGGGGCACTGTTGTGCCATCTGAAAACCTTCTTACAGAGTCTTGAGAGAGAGGAGGAGGAGAGGAAGAGAGGGGGGAATCCATGGAATGACAGGAAGAACTAGAGTTCATACAAAGAACTGTGCACGTCACCGTCATTCATCATCACACCGATTGGACACAGATTTCCAAGAAAGATTAGTGGACAATACACAAACACGGGTTATTGAGAGGAAACAAATCTTGAAGTAACATCAGCAATACTTAGAAACCCACAATACAATATCATCCGACGCTTTGAATCCAGGAACCCGCGTGTATAATTTTCAACCTCCATCCGGAAGGCGTCTCATCATAAAGTGTATCGAGCCACAGAGCGAGCGCGATTCGAGCAGGAGTGTGAGGAAGGATTCAAACTGCCCAATGACAGGGCAGACTCGCAGACTAAACACGGGCGAGGTGTTTTCCCTCCACTTTTCAGACGCTCGTGTAGATTCTGGCGCAGCTCTCCCAGAGAGAAACACACCTTGCATTGGAACAAAAATATACACCGGGCTGGCGAGACACGCCATTTATAAACACGTAGAAAGGCTTGTGAATTGACCACAGGCGACCTTATTGTGTAAAAAGGGTGACAAAACGTATGCGTGCATGTAACATCCATACCCTTAGCTGGTGATTTAAATTCAGCGTTTGTGTGTAAAAAAATACAAATAAAAGAAAACAAGTTTGTTCCTTGTATCTGAGATGTGGTTTCTTAAGTAGCTAATAAACACAGAATGTTAGATTATAAAAAAGATGATTGTCAACATGGGATTATGAATGCTTGTGCTTCTCTAGCAACAGCTCAGAGGTTGAGCAGAGCCTATTATTGTAAGTCTTACTATTGGACTTCTAGTGTCCTTAACTGCCATCGCTATATTTTACAAAGCACAAAGGGAACATATGGAGCATGGACATAAGCATTCACAGCTGTGAATCTGAGCAAAGGAGAAGTCGAGGAAAACCCAGAGAGAGACAGAGGCAGTACAAAGAGCGTGTAAACACAGATGGCTTTTCTTGGCATTGCCCCTCTGTCTTCCTAAGTGTTTTAAAGACGTCCTCTTCTCCTACAAGACCTCCCAATTCATCCTCTGAGACACCCCGGTGCCTCTTTCCAGACAACCTAGAGCATGAATGTTTGCAATTGGACGGCACAAACCATGAGACTTGGGACTCGCTCTTGTCTCAGCTGAGACCAAGGTGAAGTTGTCACCGTGTCGTGTGTTCGGAGGAGGGCAGAGACGGGGGGAGGAAGGAGTTGGAGGCCAAAAGAAAGGAGAGCAGAGGAGATAGTTTTGCTGCATTGCCCTCCTTCAGTCTCCCAGAACCAGGCCATGTACTAACACTAAGTCTTTGTTAGCGCCGGACGACATTAAACGCTCCAGTACGGAGCTTCGCTGGCCAGCCGTGTCGGGCCCCTGGAGGGCTTGTGTGAAAATATGGGCGCTGGTGAAATGAAGCTTGTCAAATGGACATGGGAGCTGGTTCGGGCCATGCTCAATGTGGCAAGGGGTGAGGACCACAAACCCCTTCGCTCACGCTGTAATCGGCTGTGACGCTTAAAACAACTGTTGTGACTAAAGTAGTTATCCAATAGTTAACCAGGAAGGGCTCAACCATAACCATGTACATGGAAGTGGGTATTGACTAAAGCTACCCACTTATAATATTGTGCTCAGATTATTTTTCGACTACGTTTCAACGCTGGTTTGTCCATTCTAAAAATAGCCGTTTTAAACAACCAGTCTTTAGCCTTTAATAATCTACTTTGCATCCAACATTTCAATGTGAGCCAGTCATGCCGTCTACAATTACAAGGTCGACTTACTCAAGCGGTTCTTATAAAAAGCATGTCAAAACACAGTCTGGATTTGGCACGCTCCTCGTGTTCTCGGAACTTCTGGCTTCTCGCTGGTCAAGTTGAGCTTTTTTCACAGATCTGCTTCGCTGGCAGTCTCTGCGCCTGTGGCTGGCGTGTGCAAAGGTCACGTAAAACAAATTCTTCACACTCTCTTTGTCAAGGGGAGCCAAGACTGCCGTCAAACAACAGACAGAGAAAGAGAAGAAAGAACGCAGGAAGAAAAAAATATATATATATATAATACAAATGGAGACCAAAGGCCAGATTTTCCAGAGGAAACAGGGAAATCCAAGCGTTTCCAAAACGGAGAAGGGGAAATTCAAGCCGCGCTGCCTGGGAGCCAAAAGCCCTTGGACAGGGCCGCAGGAAGCCTGACCTCTGAGGGGGCCTGGTAGTGGAGCCCGGAGGCTTCTGGGGGCCCGGCTGGCCCTCTGGAGGCCGGCCCTCTGGAGGCCGGTCACCAGGACTCAGCTTTCCTTCCCTATTCTATTCATTAGCTATGCCTTATGATTCAGCTTCCTCTGAGCCACACAAGAGCTCCCTGAGGAAACAGGCTGCTGGAGAGAAAGAGGGAGGGAGGGAGAGGAGGGAGGCGGAGAGGTAGGGAGGGAGGCGGAGAGGGAGGGAGAAAAAGCAACAACGAGGTCATAGGCCTCAGCTGAGGCCCTCTCGTAGCAGCTGTGAAATCCTCCTGTTTCCTCGGCCGGCACGTCAGGGAGCAAAAGGAGGAGGAGGGGGTGGAGGAGGGCGGCTGGGGCTGTAATCCCACCAACAGAGTTCTAACTCCCCAAAGAGCCACACACAGTGCGCCATAATTCCCAGATTTAGGGAAGGCCAAAATACAAATTACACTGCTGTTTGTTTTCAAAAGTCCCCCCAACTTCCCAGAACACGGGTGACTTATTAGCCACATAAATCTCTCGATAGTAGCAGAGCAGAGAGAAGAGTGAGGGGAGACGGTGAAAAGGCTCCACGACAAAGAAAGACACTGCACAGGATTTCTACCACAACACTAGCTTGCAGAGAAGATATATATATATATATATATATATATATATATATATATATATATACACACACACACACACACACACACACACACAATTTATCATTTGAAATGTCCACATCAATTATACCACAACATAGCATACTAATTCTCTAACATCGCCTTTTTGGTTAAAAAGCATGAAAGCATTTTTCTGCGTTACATTTAGCACAATGCAGCAAATGAGAAAACAGAGAGGCACCTGGGGAGAGCCGTAATCAGCTAAACGACCTTCAGGCATGAATTTATGAAAGGCATTGATCAGTTAAGGATGTGATTTCACAAAGACAGAAAGGTCAGCAATTACCCAGATTCAATTAGCCTCATTTATTCCAGACTGCTGAGAGACCAATTTTCCCAGAGCTTTATATCAAACGATCCAAAGTCCAGCCTTGCCTTTGATCCGGTGTGTGTCGTAGTGCATGCTCTGCATTCCTGGGAACTGAGCTAAATATTTCCAACCAGGAAAATGAATACAGTGACTACAAGGTCAAACCAAAACGAAACATATCCCTCCCCTCTAACAAACCCCCAAACCAAAACAGAATGCATAAAAACGGAGAGAATGAACAAAGCAAAAGCTGTATCTCTCTTGATGAAGGAGCACCACAGTGTGTGTTGATATCCTAACTCATTCCAGTGTGCGTGTGTGTGCTGGTGTCCTAACCTATAAAAGGTAGGAGAAGCCTACTCGGGTTAGACTGACATATGGGTGTATTTGTTTGTGTGTGGGTATGTGAATGAGTCTGTGTGCACGCACATGGAAATGCGTATGCGGACCCGAATGGGTTTGGGAAACTGCGTGCGAGTGTTTGCGAGAGAGGACTGTGCTGAGATGATGCAACACTGGAGCAGCCAGGTGGTGTCATTTATCAGAGCGCCAGTGCGGGTGGGCGAGGGAGCGCTGCGGGGAGGGTTGGCACAGGGGAGGAGGGGAACGACGGGCTGGCACAAACGAGAAAGCTCTCAATTACCCTGACTGAGCCTTTCTGTCCCTGCCCCCCACATACACACACACACACAGTGTTAATTTGTGTCCTTGGTCCGTGCTTCATCACTGTCAGCTTCTTTTTCAAACATCACTGCTGCTCTCTCCTCCTCCTCTTCCTCGCCCGACAGACCACCCTCCCTCCTAGCAGCTGGGACACCGGCCAAAGCCACTGTAGGAGACAGATTCCCCCTGCCATTTATGTAGCAATCATGTCAGAGTAGCCAGAGCTTTGATAAACATGTCCATAGGCACCCACTCAGAAGCCTCTAGAACGATCACACTTTCACCTTGCTTGAAGTCTGGCATTCCTGACACTAGTCACACTTATGTCCGAGTAGCTTCTATGCTAGGCTACAGATGCTAATGTGCCACTGTGCCCAGTTCCAAGGCTAAGGTCAGTTTAGCGTCTATGCTAGGCTACAGACGCTAATGTGCCACTGTGCCCAGTTCCAAGGCTAAGGTCAGTTTAGCGTCTATGCTAGGCTACAGACGCTAACACGTCACCGTGTTCAGCCATGCATAGCCGGCCCCTGCTACAACAGCGATGACACCAAATTAATTATCTCCTCTGCGTTTGTCCTCCTCCTGCTCTAGAAAACTTAATGACCTCCTGTGCGGTCGTTTATCATGAACTGCAGTGGTTCCCCCCTCCAGACGGTGCAACGGCTAGCTTAATGGCTGGCATGATGGCTAGCAGCACAGCTAGCAGGGCGTGCTGTTGCTCCCTGTAAGAACAGGAGTGCGGCAACTATTTGGAACCACCCCCCCCATCCCCCTCCCTGTTTTTGACAGGTAGGTAGAACTCCATGGAGCTTTCAACCAGACATCCTTGATATTTAGCTTCACCAAAAAACATCCACAGACCCATAGCCCATTTCTCCTTGCATTCAGCAGCACAGAGCAATTTTCACAGCCAAACCCTGCCATTTACATGCGTGTGTGTGCGTGTGTGTGTGTGTGTGTGTGGGGGGGGGGGGGCTTGACTCCTGGTCTTGGCTCTCCCTAGCAACAGTAGGCCTGGATAAGTGAACGCAGAGAGGGGGCTTGAGCTTTGTGTAAAATATTACCCTCCATCTCAGTTACCACGCTCCCCTTTTCCGCTTTCCATCGCCGTCCCGCTCCCTCCCCCCCCGCTCTGCCCGCTGTTGAAGAGCAGTTGCTAGCCCTTATCATGGCCGCCTGTCAGTTTAGTATACAAATTAGCCGTCTATCGGGGGAGCTCAGGGGCCCGTTTCATCAGCGGGTGGAGAGAGGGGCTGAGGCATGGCACGCATCACATTAAGCTTCCATGCCAACCAGCCAGTCAGGGAAGCGGGGGGAGGGAGGCAGGGAGGGAGGCAGTGAGGGAGAGAGGCAGGGAGGGAGGGAGGGAGGGAGGGAGGCAGGCAGGCGCAGACAGAGAGGGTCACAAATCAGTGCGGCAGTAGCCAGCCCCCCTCCCCAGGGACTGCCGTGCGGCCAGTGCTAACCAGATAAGGAGAAATGAGGAAAACGGACATGACATATTTCACAGGAGTCGGCGGCCCTAGACTCATTTTGCTACCTGGAGGGGGCGACGGGGTTGGGGGTGTGGAGGGGGCGCGGGGCTGACAAATGAAAATCTCAACCTTAGGGGGGGGGGGAGGGGGGAGGGAACAGAGTTGGGAAGAAATATGGGGGAGGGGGAAATGAATAGAGGAGGAAGAAAATCCATTTTAAAAAGGCAGGAAATGACAGGTCTGGCTGTGCTCAAGTAAGATTAGGAGAGGAACTAGATTGAATAAGGAAACATGAACAAGCTATCAGCGGCTAGGACAACCTGTGTATGCTGATCTTATTGCACATTTACAAGGAGACAAACCACTGTGAAATGCTCTCATTAAACGAGATAATGAAGTGAGCCGCGTTCTAAATTGCTGCAATAAAAGGGGCGAGTGACAAATCTTCAAAGTCGACGCCATCCACGAAACTCGAGGAACGGCGTTTGAGCCGCGGTCAGGTCACGTACGTTGGGGCGGACTGATAAGAGATATATAAAAAGGGAAGATAAGGGTTATCTCCCACGGTTAGACCCAGGTCAGCGTGGCGGGGCCGCCGTGCTGTGATAAAGGACTGCTACCGCTCACAGGCGCTAGGTACAGGGCCTGGTGGGAGGCGAGATTGCGGGGGAGAGAGAAAGAGGGAGAAAGAGAGGGGGAGAGAGCAGAGAAAAACAGGAGATAGGCTTAGTTCAGCTCTGCAAGAAGAGGCTGGTGGATTGTGTGTGTGTGGGGGGGGGGGGGGTGCATGGCCTTCCGTATCTTAAATGTCAGAATGTGTGCCAGAGATAAGAGACCCAGGTAATCTGTCTGTAGAATCGGGGGGGTTGTTCTTCATTACTCACACAGCCAGATAGGGATCACAGAGCTGCTGTGCCCGCTCTGCTCCCTGGAAGCTGAGATCAGAGATGCAACGAGGGATGAGAGGGAAGGAGCGAGCGACGGGAAGGCGGAGGGCGAGGAAGACGGCCATTCAAGACACGGCTCGCTGGCCTCCGATAGGCTGCTCGACAGCCTTGACCAATCCCCTCCACCTCCTGCGTTTGTGTGATAGGGCGATGTCGTCGTCGCCCCCGAACCTGCAGGTATCTACCGGGTATGTGTTTATCTCATTCTCACACGCCACCGAGCACAGCACCTGGGTGAAACAGTCCCCAGGACCTGACATCAGACAGAATCTAAATGATTTGCTTCTCAGGCCTTTTTTTTCACAGCACCAGCCAATTCCAACCCGGGAAGGTTTAGCTCCGCCCAGAAACAAGGGCTTTCTTCCACTGCGGGGGACGCAATGACACGGCGTTCCTACCTCAGCACACATCATCCTGACACACATCAACCATACCTGTCTTGCCACACTCCACATCGCCCTGCAGAGAGCTGCAGGCAAACTGGCTAAGCAAACCACCTCTCACTGCAGATTGTTAGAACAAAACTGTCTCAAAGCTCTCCTCGATACGACTCCTGTTCATCTTGTAGCTTTTTTAAAAAATTTTATTATATATACATATCTTTTTTTTATTTTTTATCTTGCACCCAACAATATCTATGTGAGTCACAGCCCACCTCAGGCGAAACGAGCTATATTCTCCTCGCTTAAGACCAGCGCTAGCTCTTTAAACGTCAAGAAGTCGCTGAAAGGGAAAAGCTCGGCTTCTTTGGAGGCTGAATATTACTGCGTAACAAAAGCTTGTCGACCCTTGTCTCTGCCTCAGCCCACACAAGGCATCGCTCTCAGAGGATGGAGGCAGCTCAGAGAATCCAGGGGAGGGGGGGTAGGCTGACGGATCTGCAATCTCCGTACTCGGCTGTAATATGCTCCTCCGAACACGGACGCCTTTAATGAGAAGAGAAATGCACGGCTAAAAGCACAGTCACCCGGGTTTGTGAAAACGACATTTTTTTCACATTTCCCCCCCCCCCCCCCCCATGTTAATAAATGTGGTGGCGACGTTCAGAGGAATTGGGGAGCCGGCTGGAAGGACCACGGTGAGGTCCCTTCTCCTCACGACGGGAGACAGCCCCCTCGCTCCACACTGGACACCCATAACCTTCGACCTTTCATCCTCCTGTCCCCCCCGCTCACACGGGGCTGCAGTTTCGAGGGGGGACGGCGCTGGCGGGTAGTAAGGACATCCGGCCGCCCCCCACCCCCTCCACTGCACCAGCAGCGGAATCCAAGCAGAGCTTTAGGAATTCAGCCCGGCCTCCCGCTCATGTGTCAACCGTCGGTGTGAAAGTAGGCCAGGCTCTCAGAGGATCAATACGGCCACTTGTTTGACGAGAGCGAGAGAGAGAGGGAGCGGGAGGACGTGGGGGGGCAAGGGGGGTGGAGTGGAAAACTGAAATGGCGGGGGCAGGAAAAGGCACCCGAGCCAACCATACCCCCACCCAGCACAAACAGACATGGTATGCTGCTATATAAAGGACGCCCGGGAGCCTAAGCCCCTCTACATGTCGGAGAGGGACGGGGCGCGTTAAGTGGAATTTACTTTTAAAGCGGACACCGGGCCTCAGGTTACTGGCAGCTGTAATGCAAGCCTCGCCCCGGGGACTAGACCCAGCCCCGGGGCCCGACCACAAGATCCCCAACGCCCAAGTCAGGGAGCCCCTGCTACAAATACCTCTCAGCTGTCCCGTCTAAAGGGGACCGAGGGAGGGCTAGCGTTCACGTTACTGCTGTTGTGCATCACGTTGGTGGCGGTTGGTCATATTTCTTCCTTTTTTTCCCCCCCGTCGTTGTTTGACGTCGGAACTATTCCCGGGGGTCAGGAAACGAGCGACGTGCCTCGCTCGAGCCCGTTTGTCCGGCCTCTGAATTGCGAGGCGGCGTTGACGGTGTGTGGACGGCGAAGGCGTCGTATAATCATCATCGCATTGACACTCGTGTGGAAATTGTCACCCGGCAACCGGGAGGGAAGGCCTGCCAGCCATGCGTCCTGTATTTTAAGTACGGCATGTGGGCTTTATTGATGTCTTTATTCTGCTGGCAACCGGCTGCATGAGGCCAGGCCCAGGCTTGTTTATGAGTTTGTGAGGAGAAAGGGGAGCGGGTTGAGGGGGGGGGGACGACCTTGTTGCGCACCTCGCCGTAGATCTCCCGCATGACACCACATTGTGCTCGTCTGTCAATGTTCTCCAGATGTGTGACTTACGAGAAGAGGGGGAGGGGGGGAGGGGGGTGTAAATTTAAACCAGATGACCCATCACTGTCTGGAAGCTTCGCTCTTGGGGGAGAAGGCGGAGCTTGGCTAACACCTAGACAAAAGTCCGGCGTCGGCCTGTTTACCGTCAATGCAACAAGGGAACATTGCGACAACTTTGGAGTCCTTGTGAGAGGGCTTAGAGCTGTGGACTTTCACACTTACTGAGGGACCTCTCTCTCTCTCTCTCTCTCTGTGTTACACCGTCAGCAGAACAAGAGTCAGTGACACATAACATAAATAGTGATTATCTCCACAGCTGAAACAATAAATAGATGTAGACAGTGTAACTTGTAAATCTATGTCATTTTAGGTTATATTAGTTTTTTGCGAATGTACCTAATACATATGTCCTTTTTTGCTTTCGGGAGGGGGGGAACATTTCAAAGGACAATTGGATACCATATCTATCTTTTAAAGATATTAGATAGACAAAGTGCAGAAAAAAACACACAAAAGATTTGGTTTACTGTCTCCGGTGACCTAAAATACCCAGGTCTAGAACACCATGTAGATAAAAACAAATCGCTTTCAGTTCCCATAAATCAAGGGATCAGAGCTAGCCACGCATCTCCCTCTTCCATAAACACAGAGATTGGAGAGTGCTATCAGTACTGTAGTCCTGTGGTCTTGCACAAGCCTCACTGACCCCAAAGCAAACCCACATGCTCCATTTTTTTTCCCCGAGAAGCACCTGTAGAGGAATTGGATCTGCCATATAAACCCAATCCTCCCAGGCAGATTCATTGGGGAGGGTGAATCTGAAGTGTTGGCATGAGCTTGAGTAGATTCATGACTCAGGCACAGAAGAGGATGCCCATTAAGAGTTTTCTGTCGTGCCAAGTAAGACTGCACAATGTTCAATCTGGATTAAAATATAATGAAGCAAGTAAATGCAACTTTGTCTGACATGCAACTCCTTCAATTATTCATGTGGACGGAAACAACAAGAGGCAGAAGGCCTTTCCCTGGAGCACTAATAGCCTTTTCTGGGCCTCACTTGTGATGGCAGCAATGAATATCTTAGCGCTTGTTAAAAGCTTTGTTTCCTTAAGAGACTTATGAGATATGAGTGACTTCCATTGGGCAGTGACAATGCTGAGTCACACGTAAGGGCCTCTCAAAAGTTGCTAGATCCTACTTCCTGCAGTACTTCCTGTCTGTACCCTCCATAGGCGGTATTGACACATCCACATTATGCACCCTATTGATTCCTGGCATACAGTATTGGAGGAAGAAGGTTAAACAGTTCATTAGCGTCGTGCTAGATCACTTCAACAGAGCCGTTTCCTGTCAATAAAGCAGAGCTGTCCATTATAGTACGACCACTCTGTGTCATTGTGTCAGCATTTTGTTTTCTTTCTCAAAAGAAAACCGTGCAAATGCAAAGAGCCCAACACTCACTGATAACCCATGTCCTTAGAATGAGTCTTATCATAAAAAAAAAAAACTTCACAAATCAGATATTATCCCAAATGACTTGTTGTTTTATCTAAGACCCCCTTCGATGGCGACGTTTGACTGCTCGAGTCTTTGTTTCATCCTCCGAGCCTCGTCTCTCAGCCCGACTAAGGAGCCTAACCATCTCGCGTTTTGACACACGCTGACGGAACGCGTCAAGGCGGCTTCTCCTTCACTCAAAAAGCCACTGCTTTTTCGCGTGTTACGAGCCTCTGTGGATTAACGGGGGCGCCCCGGCTCGGGATATTCCTAAAACCATTCAGGGGCTGTGCAGAGAGAGAGAGAGAGAGAGAGAAAGACAGAGACAGAGAGAGACAGAGACAGAGACAGAGAGAGAGAGAGAGAGAAAGAGAGAGAGAGAGGGAAGAAAAGAGGATTGGGGCAGCCGTTTAGACTGAAGCGCTGTTTGCATATCGTGTCTGTCGTCGTTAAGAGAGGCATCTCCGTCAACAGCAGGGTCCATTGTAAACAGGCCCCTGGTGATAGAAGGTGGATAATCCAGTCAGGGGAAGGCCTAAGCACATCATCCCAGTATGCATACACACACACACACACACGTACACACACAGCCAGGGGAGACAAAACCCTGACAGAGGAGCCAAGAACACAGCCAGCTTCATCTGCCTCCAACCCCATCTCCTCTATCCCTGCACTCGCTCGCACTGTGTGTCTCTCTCTCTGTCTCTCTCTCTCTCTCTCTCTCTCTCTCTCTCTCTCTCTCTCTCTCTCTCTCTCTTTCTCTGCTTAAAAGCTTTAGCAGAGAGATGGGGGATTTAATCAAGTGTTAAAAGCTGTGAAGCCGGGCACAGAAGGGAAGAGAAAATGAGAGTTCGGGGGGCCGGGGGAGGCGGGTGGGGCGAGAGAGAGGTGGGGGGGCGGTTCGGCTTGCGAGACCAGCTCCCAGGCAAGTCTTCGTTCCTCCGCTTGTTGTTGTTATTCTCTCCTCCGACGAGGGCCCTCCGAAAGCCTGCCGCCTTGGGATTCTTCAGAGGCAGAGCCAGATGTGGATCCAGAGCTATTGTTGGGCGGTGCCACGGGAGGGAGGGGGTCAAACCTCACACAGTTAAAGCCCAATTCCCCCCCCCCCCCTCCACCACCAGCCCCCCCCCACCCTCTCCTTTTGTGTGTTTTTGACACGGACTCGCTCAGGTGATCTCGACAACGGTCGACCAGCTGGCCCCAGTGAACCTGCCTCGCGCCCTCCTAACGCGTAATTGGGGGGCGGCTACGCTCCGTTGCACCTCTGTACCCCCCCCACTACTCCCCCTTCCCACACACACACACACATCCAACCCACCCCCCACGCCCAGGCCGTCACCCAGCTCTGGGTGATTGACGGGGCCGTGGCGGGGTGCCAGCGCGGGGTCATGCCTTCTGCTGGAGTGCCCTCCTCCCCTCAGCAGATCGATACATCCGCACGCAATTAGAGCCGCGGAAAACAGATGGGCCTGCGGGCTCCAGCCCGTCTCCCGACGACACAGCCCAGCCTCCACCACCCCCCTCGCTCCCCGCCTCCCCGACCAAACAGCCCAGGCTCCACGGAGGGGCCAGCTCGGCTCTGCCGTTTGGCTCCGTCTCGCAGATTCCCTCCCTCCCTCCCTCCCCCCCCCCCGCGGTCTCTCTGAGCGTTCACGCTTCTTCAGAGCGCTTTCCAGGGCCGACGCAGCAGGTTGGGAAATTCCGAAGCCCCCCCCACCCCAGGGCCCTCTGGGAGCCACTCTAGACATGCGTATACGACAGGAACACTTGTTTTGTCGACGCCCCCCCCCGCCGGCTGCAAACAGGTGGCGTTTCCTCCACAGCGATGTCACGTGCCACACACACACAGAGTTAGCCCAGTCAGTCAATCCTCCAGCCGCCCAGTAGCATCTCCTCAGAGAGGCGCACACCGACTACAAATGTATGGGGTGGGGGAAGGGGAGGGGGGGGGAGGGGGTAGAGAGGAGGGGAAAAGAGGAAAAAGAAAAAAGGAGAAGATCTCATCCGATCAAATGAATGCCGTGGTAAGCACAAGTGACACGTCTTGTTTGGGGACGTCCCCACGCGGAGCCTGAAAGGACGCCAGCTCCTTCGCCTCCTCAGCCGTGACCGGGGACACGCGGGTGAGGGGGGGGGGGGGGTGAGAGGAGGGAGGGTTCGTCTGACAGTCAAGCCCCGTAGCCAAGAGTGAGCGCGGTCCAATTATATTTCCTCTCCCTCATGAGCCAGCCCCCCCCCCCCCCCCCCGCTGGCATTCAGAGGACTTCAACATCTCTCCCCTCCTCGTCTCCACACAGATAAATAAATGACAGGCCTGTCGGGAGGCTGCCCGGCCTCCCAGAATACACTGCAGCAGCCTCCGCCTCCTCCTCCTCCTCCCGCCTGCCTGCCTGCAGGCCCCTGCAGTCTTCACCCCGTCCTCAGAGTCGACGGACAGATTTCATATTACAAGCCCGGCTGCCGTCTCCCCGCCCTGCTCGAGATGCAGGAGGTCGGGGGGGGGGGGGGGAGAGGATCGGGAAGGAAATGTCTCTCGTCAAAGTTGGCATGCTTAGCTGAAGTCCCTCTCCCTCTCTCTCTCCCTCTCTCTCTCCCTCTCTCTCTCCCTCTCTCTCTCCCTCTCTCTCTCCCTCTCTCTCTCCCTCTCTCTCTCCCTCTCTCTCTCCCTCTCTGTCTCCCTCTCTGTCTCCCTCTCTGTCTCTCTCTCTGTCTCTCTCTCTGTCTCTCTCTCTGTCTCTCTCTCTGTCTCTCTCTCTGTCTCTCTCTCTGTCTCTCTGTCTCTCTCGGGGCTTGGAGCCAGGACAACACTTGTGACAGCCAGAGGAACGTCATTGTCAGTGACACTCGATAGCTGAAGGGAAGAGAGAGAGAGAGACCGGGGAGCTCAAACGGGGCCGAGCCCTCGGTGCAGCTCCACGTCTCACCTCGTTCTCACGACCGACGCTTTGCCGTTCCAAGAAGCTCCAGAACCCCGGGGTTAGGCCCCCTCCCCCCCGTTCACCCACAGCAGGGATCAGCTCGAGTCGACGGCGATGAGTCTTAAACTGGGAAAAAAGGAGTGCGAGATTTATAGAACTACACACAGTACATGAAGCCAGATGTTCATAGGCACCTCAAGGAGGTACTTGAGGACTTGCTGGATGTGGCCATATTTGCGTTTTCACTTAGCCCTGAGGGGGACATCCCGGCAGAGTGTTTTGCAGACTAGGGCAAAGTGTCAAATATCCCTGGATGTTTGTGTGTTTCCAGTAATAATTAGGTGGAGATCCTCTGTGAAATAGCCGGGGCCTCCAAAAACCCCCATGTGGAAGGGGACATTTTTTCCCCCGCACGGTAAACTCACCACTCCCCTATGGCGGAGCCCAGAACCAGATGTTGCGGATCAGCGCGGATGAAAAACAAGGAGGAGAGAAGCGGAGGATGGAATGGTACACATTAACTATAATCAAAAAGAAACAAAATCGAGAGCGGGCCACTTTAATTACTTCTCACATATAATTTGGTTTTGTGGGGGCAAGCCAGACATCGCCAAGAAATCAGGATGAAAAAGAAGCGAAATTACATGGAGGGAACGTCTGGAGGTTTCCTACACAAGGCCCCTTCCGTGTGCCGACACAACCCAAAAAGCAAGAGGCCAGAAAATCTGCGTTTCCAGTAAATTAACCCCGGACACACATGAATAACTCGAACAAAGAAAGCACCGCGGCCACAAAATTCCAAATGGGACTTTTCGTGAGGGATTGATCCCGTTTCATGAGAGAACACAAACGAAATAGAAAAACAGTGTTTCTGTTTCGCTTGTTCACTGCATCAAGTCAATACGCCTCCCCTCTCCCCCTCCTACATTTCAAACCCCCAAAACAAATCGGCAACGTCTCCGCACAGCAACGTAGCTTAAAGGTTTCGTGGCTACGGGGCTGGGTGGAGGCTGTGTAGCCGGGGTCCTCCTCCTGTAGCCCTCCAGCAGGACCAGGGAGAGGCTGGAGCGAGAGTCTGCTCTAGAATCCCAGTCTGCTTGCCGATCCTCCGCTGACTGGCTGGTGTTGCCACAGTGCTAAATTGCACAGCTGTTCCACAATCTGTGGCGGCGTTAATTACCCTAATGTGAGCGGCAGCTCGTCAGCGCCTCGCTAACGAAGGGGCCTGCTTTAGCGGCGAGGCCGCCGTATGGTCGGCGTGTAGGGCCCGTTTCCACGCGGCGTTCCCCAGGCAGCTCCCCGCGCGCCGACCACCCAACACATCCGTATCCGGAGGAAACGGCATCTCATTAAGGCTCCCCCCCCCCTCGCTCAAATCTGCCTACTAAGGGGGGGGGGGGGAAACAACGCACGCTGCCCGATTCAAGGAGGATTTAATACGGCGCTGGAGAAAGGAGCTTAGAAGCGAGTGCGGGAGCGCTCGGCGGTTTAGACGCTAAGAGGCTGAGAGGATGCCGGGGGTGACTGTGAGCGGATCAGTCAGCGTCTGTGACTCTGATCCCTGAGCGCTTCTCCAGAGCTCCGGCGGGGAGGGCGGCACTTTCTAGAAAGTCTTCTTCCGCGGCTCGGTTGGTCCTCATCCCGCCTTATCAGGGACGCCAACAAAGAGCCCTTCTAGACAACCCCCTCCTCCCCCCACCCAGTAATCTCAGCGTGGCGGCTTACATGAACGGCTGCAGAGGGTTGTTGTCAACCACCCCCCCCCCTCCCCTCCACACCCCTCCACACCCCACTCCACCCCACCTGCGCCGAATTAACGGAAACTTCACGCACTCCAGGAGTAATTCATAACAATAAACCCGCATGTTGCCCCCCCCCCCCCATCCCCGCATGAATGCGAGGCATGAACGCGCCATAACTGTACACCGCGCCCCAAACCTTTTCTCCGTGTCGTCCTCAAGGCCGAGGTGTAAGTCGTCTCCACGGAAACAGTCAGGGAGCCACGCCCCGCAGGACGAAAGCCTGTGCCGCCCGCCGCCCGCCGGCCGCAAGACACCACCACCCGGGGCCTGAGTGAGCAGAGTGAGGCTGGGTAATGGATGCGTGAGCTAGGTGTCATGGCGGGGGGGGGCGGGGTGGGGGGGGAGAGGACGACAAAACGATGGGGCAATTAGGGCCGTGCGACACCTCGGGATGGCGTGATGGAGGACTCTTGGGCTCGTCTCGGCGCTGGCTGCTCCTCTGTCATTAGGGCCTCCCAGCCACATCTGGCTAATGGCACGCCTGGGGTTCGTGCTCAAACAGTGTGCCACGCCGCGCACATTTAATTACGCCTCATAAAAAAAGGTAACAAAAAGACACAGGCTGCTCTTGGAGAAGAGCTGTTTTCGGGGCTGGGGAGGGGGGGTGGAGAGGGGGAGGTAAGAGGCGAGGGGAGGAGGGCGCGGAGCCTCACAGCTGCCACAATTACAGGTTGACCCTCGACGGTAGCTTGAAAAGAGGGGAATTCACTCGAGTGTCTCCAGCTCTCCTTGAGATGGCTCACAATGAGGGGGGGGGGGGGGAGGATGAGAGAGAAGGAGATCCGCTCGCTCCGAAATCAAAGGCCCCTCTGGTTTTCCCCTCTCGCTTCCCTCAGATCGCGGGGCTGGCCGCTCTTGTCGATGGCTAATTGCAGACAGGCCGCCAGGATTAAAGGGAGAGGTCGCTGAAATATGTATGGTGCCGCGGCGCCGTTTGAAGTGAAGTGGGGCTTTCTCGTCCAAGGGGTCTGAGCAAACAATAACAACACCCATCGCCGACATCACCGAGGCACAGGCCTGTCTGCTCCAGGGCCCTGGAAGTGCTGGCCCCTTCCACTCCCCCCCCTCTGAGCCGAGCCGCCGCGCCCGTAGCCAAGAGCTGGCCACGGTGGGCTGAGAGCACAAACACACACACACACGACCCTCTGAGTGACTGCGTGACCTATGACATCAGCGGTACCTGGAGGTATTCAAAAGGGGGCTTTGGACGGCCGCTTTGTGGCGGCGTGCATTTGACATTTCGGGGAAAGGGGGAGGGGGTGAAAGGAAAAATTGAAAGTGGTCGAAAAAAAGACAAGAAAAGGAAGACAAGAGCCTCAGGACTTGCGCGTTTTGCCCCCCCCGCCCCCCCCGCATCTGGGGATATCGCATATGATAGGAGGAGATGGGGGGGGGGAAGCAGCATGTCATTGTCAAGGCAGTCCATTGTCTGACAGATCCAGTGCTGGCCAGCGCCACAGGAAAGGTCACTGGTCACCTCCATTTGGAGCGAGGCATAAATCCCCTCGCCGACCGTCGCCGTTAACAACACGTCGCCTCCGCGGGGGAAGGCCGCGGCGCAATAAAAAGGAAACGGGGGGGGGGGGGGGAGAGGAAAAAAAAGATTTTGTTTTGCCAACACCTCCCGTCCCCTTTACGGCCGCTGGCCTTGCGCTGGCCCTCCGTGTTATTTATAACTGTAATGTTAAAAACAGAGACATCTCTGCAGTCCGACTTAAAGCAGAGCTTGCCAGCTACCCCATTTGCTGAGCGCTCGCTTCCTCTTCCCTGACATCCCCCACGGCTCCTGCCTTAGGGACGGCTCTTTACGACTCGGCCCCTCCCCGAGACATAGACGCACGTCCAGGCGCCACGAGGCCTACTGTCAATCCTCCCATCTTCCACTGAGCGCCTGTACATGTAGTGGCCTTTGAAACTTGTCCACCTAGCATGGCCGCGACACGTTTTTGCTCCACTTGAGGAGGATTATTTGAGGATATATGCTCGTGTTGATGTCAGTCCGTGCAGAGGCACTGGAAGAGGCTATCCCTTGACCCTATCTAATAAGAGTAAAGGGAATTAGAGCCAATGCAATTTGTCCATCTTAATAAGCTCAACGCGAGAGCCAGGCCAACGAATTGCTACGCTAGCCGTAATGTCCTTTGTGGGCGTCCTCCGTCAGGAGTCTCGGGAGAAAGCACCCATTCAGCACTTGGGGAACGTCCATCCACTTTACTGCGACGGGGCTGCCATTCTGAGGAGCAGGGCCGATCACGTCGTCCTCGGTGCTAAATCACTTGGAACAGGGAGCCAGCCCCTGGGCGGAGATGAGAAACGCCGGCTCTCCGCTGCCTCCAGGGGTGGGCCTTGACCGAGCCGGGCCCGCTTGCAAAGCAAAAAATGTGAAGCTGTGCGTGTTTGGCTATTCACGCTGCGCAATCCACTTCCATATTTCTTGAGGTTCTCACAGTGGGCCGCACGGGACGGCGGACGTAAGCCAATTTGGATAAGCTCCACATTCCAGACAGGTTCCAGTTGGGATTTAGAGTAGTTTATCACCCCTCCTTTCCTCCCCAAAGAGGGTTCGGAGTTTTAACCTCAAATACATCAACAAAATGTTTCACAGACAAGTTCCCTACCCCCCCCCCCCCACCACCACCACTTTACAGAGTGTTGAAAACATGAAGCCAACAGTTCCTTTCTAAACAGCTTAAGCCTGTCAGAGATAGCCACAGATAGCCTTATGAGTCTGCAGAAGCCATCGTGAAAATGGAGAATCCTATAACGTGCGCTTATGTGGGTCGGCTCTGCCATCAGAGAGGATTTCCTCGTTTTCCTAACCGCTGTTACAACGTCCGTTTTATATTCACGAATCCCAAATAAATCTCGATTTAATTTCCCGCCTCTCCTCCCTGGTGTGAGAGGACTAAGACCTTGGCTATGAAGGGGTTGTCATGTATCCCTAAGCTGAGGTCTGCCTGAACTCGAACGTTACAAATAGCTGTAGGATTTTTTCACCTTCTTATCAGCCTTGCCAAGCAGGCCTCTCTCTTATCAGCTTTCTGCTACAGATAAATGGGGTTTGCTAGATATGAATAAGAGATTTTTTTTCTTCAAGCTAATTCCAGAGCTGCAGAAGATTGTAGATAGTTTGTGGGGGAATGGAGAAAGATACATATTTTAAATGGAGGGTGGTAATGGTGGTGGGCAGGGTGGAAATGTAAAAGCTAAGGTACTTTTTCTTAAATCACAAATATGCAACAACAAAAAATCCTTGAAATTCGGAAATAGCAACCCAATTGAACTCCCAAACCAACCATGCTTAATTCTATCAAAGGCCACGAATATTTTACAGCAATAATATCTGTTATTATGGACATTGTTTTTCTGTTCTGCATGAAAACGTTTTTTCGATTATCAATTCCATTAACATCCGATGAGACTCTGGACTGACGGTCTAGTCAACCATGTATAAGGGTAAAAATAGCTTGATTAGGCCAATCAACAAAAACACGCACATCACCGGGACACCAACAATGTGTGACTGCCATATCCTTATAGAAGTTGGACATATACGCTATATTATAGCTTTAATTGCAAACGCAACGCACATACAGTCGACATTGGACATAAAACTGCTCAAAGAAAGGTTGGTAACCCAATCCTCTGTTACGATTTTAACACAGTTTTTAAACATTTTTTTTACATAACCTTGAGTGTTCGGATCCTTGCGTGCTTTGGGAACAAAAACTAATTAAACTGTTCCTCCGGTGGCACTCCAAGTCAGACACGGGACAACCTTAAAATTGTGTCAATGTCGTACATGTTGGATTTATTTTAAAGCCCTACAGGTTTCTACAGTGACTGAAAATGACAAAAACGCACTAGTCGACTTTTGAAACAACTAATGGAAAGATAATGGATTTACGGGCTTTAGCATAACCCTCTCGCGCTATGCGCGAAGATAATGTAATTGTATAAAATAATTGGTTAGAGTCCAAATTAAAACTAGTAAGTTTTTGCTTATGTCTGCTACCTCGGAAAACACTCTTTACGGAAGACAACGGGCAACAAGAAGGGAATGATAAAATGTAATAACCTTACCGAAACATTTGAGCTGCGACCGCCACGGTGCACAACACATCAGAACAGAAGGCTAACAAAATCTTTCTGTCGAGTCTTATTGAAATAAATCCAGTTTAGGTGCACAGCTGCTGTATGTCCATGAGTAGACAGGCGTGTACAGAGACAGTGCACAGGACAGAAGAACCTGCTGAGACAATAAATCTTCACTGAGCGTTTTTTCGTCTGCTGCGGGGAAAGCTGTCAAACCTCCAGAATTAGGATGTAAATTCAGTTATTTCTCGATTCCTTAAAAGTTAGATTAAATACAAGAACTGTTTGCGTTCCGGCTGTAGTCCAAAAAAACGGTTTCTTGTTATAAAGGACGAAAACAGTAGATCTTTGTCAACCCAGATTACCGCTCGCACGAATCCAAGTCATTTGAAAGCGCCGATGACAGATCATTAACAATAGATTCCACGTATTATCCGATTTCAGTCGGAATTCAAGATCAACGACATATCCAATCTCACAAGAAGATGTTCATGTGGGTTAAGCAAAACAATTGAATGTATCCACAATTTGTTGACGCTTTTAAAATAGCGGAGAACTCCAAAAAAAAAACGCAGAGGGCTCTGCGCCTCACACACGATGCTCTCCAGGCATATACGAGGGAGACTGTGGGTTGGCAAACTGCGCTTGAAGCAGCTCTCTCCGCACTGGCTGCGCTGCGTGTAGAAAAAGAGCCGTGGACTAGACCAGAGCAATCAATGCTCGAGCGGTAGATCTTTAATTTAATTCACTGCGCCGTCGTTCTCAATTGAGCCAAAGATTCGGAAAATGCCTACAGTCCTGCCAGTATTTTAGCCTATCTAAAACACTTTGTTTGGGCTTCTAATCGTAAAACGGTATGTTACATTCTTGTTTAATAAAATACCCATTATTTTCAAGGACATTTCTAGCAGGATACAGTGAAGACACTGCTCTCTCTGTCTCTCTGTCTCTCTGTCTCTCTGTCTCTCTGTCTCTCTGTCTCTCTCTCTCTCTCTCTCTCTCTCTCTCTCTCTCTCTCTCTCTCTCTAACTAGTTAAAATCTGGAAAATCCTCCCTTTTAACCTGCTAAATCTCTCTCTTTTTTAAACAGAAGTCTGGGGAATACAGTCAGGCATTCTGACAAAGCTAGGCAGTCCATCTGCTACTCTCAATTCAGAAGGCAACTTACTCCCAAAAAGCACTTAAAAGGAGAAATCTTTGAGGCCAAAGCATTGGTTTTTTACACTAACTGCAAGTTAGCTTTGTGGTTATCATATTCACTGTAACATTATGACCCGTTTAACTTAGATTAGAGGATAGAAGTCTGAACCATAAAACACGTTCAAGCTAAATGCCAAGAATAGGGATTGTGCTCGGGGAATGTATAAAGAAAAGGTTAAGATTGGCATTTATATTCGGTGCTAGGTCATGCAATAAACTGAAGATACAAAAAAGTGAATGAGGATTGTAATGACGGAAAATGCAGAATAAATTATAAATTACAGTAGGCCTATCACAAATTGATAAATAGTACATTATTATGTCCCCCCCACGCACATACATACACACTGGTATCTATGTTGTGTAGAGTTAGTGCTTCTATGCGGTTTGTGTCTGGAATGCAAGGCTTGTAATTATTTCCCAGCTGACAGTAATTATGGGTCATCCCCAAGCCTACAGACTTCCCATTAAAAACATGAAGCATTACGAACATACACCCACTTCTGTACTTCTCAAAGGAATGTAGAATGCTATAGATGTCAGACCCATGGCTTTTTCGTGGTAGTAAATTTAGACTACGGGTGACATTTAAGTCCTTGAACGATGATTAGATCAATTAGTCAATTTAAAGTATTTACTTTAGGCCATGGCTGCAAAGACTTCAATCCTAAAAAAGAAACCTACATATAGATATGGTCTAAAACTTAAACAAAAAGGAGAACTGTTGAAAAAACAAACTATCAAATATGAGTCATATCCAGCAAATTTCACCACATACATGAAATGCATTAATAATAATAAAATGTAGTACTACTAATACAATTATGTTGATTATGTGTTCAAGAGCATGCTAGTAGGAATGCTAGACATAAGTTTATTTTGGAAAACAATTGCAAAGGTCTGTGGGCATGATCAGAACTTAAGGCATTGTTGCAGTTCTGATCTCTTTTTCTCATCCTCCAACCCAGGAGCCATGAGGACATGCCGGGTGGTGAGAAGCCCAACCCAGGAGCCATGAGGACAGGCCGGGTGGTGAGACGAGGAGCTGGGGGGTGTTTTCTGTCCTTCAGCAGTGTAAGCGCCAGCTTTGGGTCTCCATTCTGCGGTGAGCGCTAATGCCACTAGCCTTGACTAGGAGAACAGTTAATCTCAGGTAAGCCTGTCAGTGACTGAAGGGATACGGAGCCCTGTCTAAATATCTGGCCTGTGGAAATACTATCCGGCATACCACACCCGACATGCAGGTCTCTCATGTCCCCATTTCCCAAAATAGCTGTGTACAGTACGACCCGTCATGTACACAGAGAGAAGAGCCAGGGGAAACAGGTTGATTTCGGATCATGTGGACATCTGCTGTCAGCTAACACCGAGGTCAACCAACTACACGGTCATTAGATTTTGAATTGTGCTATTTGGCAATGATGCCTTCCTGCTACTAAAGAACCCAGCTTTATGGTACAAGAAGAACCCCCCCCCCCCCCCCCCCCAATATAAACCATGAGGCAAATGTTTTTAACAGTTGCACAAAAGGAATTAAGCAGCTCTTCCGAAGGAAAGTGAAAACACAAATTCGGAGCGGTCTTTCCTCTCCACTTCAACATCAATAAAAGTCGGTTCTAAGCAGCGCATTGATTCCTCCCTGTTTCGGGTAATGATTATGGAGAGGCCAAACTTAGGCTGTCACAAGCGAAACGCAATGCTTCGGCAGCTGATAGTCATGTTTTATTCTCTTGCTTGAAACATTCTGAAACACTGTAATTTCTAGCTATAGCGAGTGCCTTAGGAAATCCATGATTTATTCATTACAGGGCATGGGTAGCTTAGACCCCCGCATGGGGGGTGGGGGGGGGATTTGAACACCTCACACAATGGCTCCCATCTTTCAACACAGACAACATTTCTAGGTCATCCATTTGGAGCACCTGCACACTTCAGAGTACAAGTATTGCCGATCTCAATGCGATGGAGCAGTGGGTGTCAGACACTGGGAAAGACACTCGACAAACTTGACAAAGGTTATTACAGTAATACAGGAGCTAAAGCTATGAGTCACTGACCAAGATATAAACCAGAAACTGTAAAAAAAAAAGAAGAAAAGAATGATAATAGTAGTGTGGCTTGAGATGGATTTTCATTTCGTCTTTGCAAGCTCGCAACAAAGCAACCGTCTGCGAGTCCTGTCAGGGACCTCATAACGTCTGTGGAACGTCTCAAGACTGTCTCTGGAATGTTCCAGGAGGTCCTGTTCGACATGAAACAATGTCCTGATTGATCGAGGCGATGTAGAACAAAAAGAGCCCCCGTCAATATGGCACATTAAAATTTAAATCGGCGGCGTGGATTCGCGAGGCTGAGTCGACGGGGGAAGACAGAGATTAGAGCTAGTAACCAAGCTAGTGTGCCTCAAGACCCCCTCCAGCAGCCGGTCCCAGCAGATCTATCCATCTGCCTTCACTCCCCGCACTGAGTGGCTGTTTGAAGGCTTTGCTAGACACCTTATCCTGAGGCTTAACAATCCAATATTGGTTGTTGCCGACGATAATTACTCTCCATTGATGATAGAATACCCTAGGCTAGCCTCGGTCATTTGCGTTGCCCAACACCGCCAATCAATAGCAAGGTAGAAAACGGTTGGCAGCTGATAAGCGTGCACGTTGAACTTGTGTTTGCAGGGAAAAATGTCAAGCTCATTCTCTCTGCCGGTATGTTCTACCCCCCTCTTGCTCTCTCAGTCTTTCCCTCCCCCTCTCTTTTCCTTGCCAATGTGCAAGGTAAAGAATGGCTCCCACTGATAGAATCAGCAAGGACATAGCTGTCTTTATTCTAACTCAAAGGAACCCACGCACATGTCACCTTGACATTCTTTATCTTCCCCCTCCACACGGGCGAGAGAGAATGTGCAAAGTAGATCCTCTATTTCGATACACAATTGTTTATGGAGCCTGCACTTGCAGGACAACCGTTTTTCTTTCTCCTCTAGGCTGTTGGAAAATTGACTGTTGGAAAGACACGCTTAATAAATGTGTTTCTTGCAAAAGCAGAGGAACAGATCGTCTTCTTCTCACCAGCAGTCTAATGGCATGTGCAGGTCTGGCTACAAACTCCAGCTATCCCAATTTAGGCTGGGAGAAGAAATGGAAACAGGAGAAGCGACATTAGCTGTTAATTTATGGCCTTTTAGCTAGGGGGCCCGCAATAACAACATCTGATACGACGATGTCACGCCGTGTTGCATTCTGGGAGGACAGCCATGACGGTGGGTCTTCGGTTGTTCAGGTTTCACAGGGCGACGCACTAAAATGAAGGGAAATATTCCCAACGACTAAACTTATCAAGGAAATCGCAGGCTGAGGTCACCGCTTGAGATCTGAAACCAAAACTGAAAAACAATTTGTGTTATTTTCCCTTGTAATAAAATTTCCCTGCCTTTAACGAGATAAAAGTGAATTGTGCAGTGACTCGGAAAGTGTGAAAGACGTTTGGAGATGAATTTTTCATGTACATTGATAATTTAATAGTGAGTCGCATTATTAACATTCTAACACTTTTTCTCTCTCTGAGAATAATAAGCATATCATCTCTGGCACTGGGGAGAACAGGAAGCTACTGCTTGAACACCCCCTCAAAGGTTGTCACCATTATGTTGTATGTACACTCAGGGGAGTGATCGGTAATAAAGCGTATTCCTCCCTAGAAAATATATGTACTGTGCAGTATTTGCACGAAATGTAAATGACAAAAAAACTCATTTTTTCCAGCTCTTTCTTGAATTTTTTTTTTTTTTTATAGACGCTCCGTACGTAGAACATGGCGGAAAATGGCTAGGAGAAGTACAGTGAGCTGTGAGACAAATGGAGTGTTAGTATGCTGCGGCAGAGAGGCTGGGAGAGGACAGTGGGAGGTGAGGGATGGCTTCCAGGTGCCGGGGAGCCGTGTCATCTCCTGTTGCTCCCAGACAGGCTTTTAAAAGGAAGGCTGGCATTTTGCAGCCCAGTTAGAAAGATAACAACAATCTTTCACAGGGATAAGTGTGTAACTCTCCCAATCTTCTCCCATTAGAGGACAACAGATAGAAGACAACAAAGAGACAATCAACTGAGAGCGCTAGCTCCCAGGGCCGTGAACAGTTAAAAGGAAAGGGGGATGGGGGGGGGGGGCTGACTGAGTATTTGTTATCACGAGCAGCTCAGAGTAGCCTGCAGAGGAAGGAGTGAGATTAAATATAGGGTTACCAGAGCAAAGGCCTAATCCCTTCAGAGACAAATGCAGGGTCTCAGAAGCACATTTGTTGTGCGGCCTGAGGTTTAACAACTAACATTATAACTCCATTTCTCATCATTACCGCCCTGCTTCTCTGAGAGGGTCAGTCTGGGCAACAGAGGCTCCGCTGAGGCAGGTGGATGGAGGTAGCTCAGTTGGAGGTAAAGGTGGAACGTGGAGTATGTGTGTGTTTGCAATAATATGCATCTAGGCTACAGCCACTCCGATTTTGACAAAGTGTGTGGGAGGATTTTTTGCGGGTGTCTTTATGCAATTGTTCCAGAGTCGGAACGTTTTTTGGAAAAGCGACTAGAAAATGTGGGGAATGAGAAGTGTTGCTGTCACCTCCTCTGCCTCCACATGCCCCGGTGTCTCAGTGGAGTCAGTCGAACATGGACACAAGTGCTGCGGGGCAGCAAGCCAGCCCCGTGTCAGATATGGCGACCCAGCAGCGCTCACGGCCGCTCTTCAGCCCCACACACGTCACAAGAGCTGCCAGAGCGGATGAGGCAGATGCTTTGACACGTAAAAGAACCAGAGGGGAGGGAATTCTGCCATCCCACAGCGTAGCATACTGTCTCCTCTAGTGTTACAGAAGTATATAATAAGACCCCTCGAGGAAAAACTGCTGAGGAAGAAGCATGCTGGCTTTAAAGGAGAAGAAGAAAAAAACGAGATAAACCAAACAATCTGATTCCATTGGAGGCCTTATTAACATAGCCTTTCACTGGGAGAGGGTGCCACTGGTTTAATTCAGAAAGATGCAGCTGCTGGGACCATGCATGTTCTATTATGATCCAATCAATTACAGCTCTAACACTACAGCTTAATTAGCTCCATGCTCAGGCTACAGCTTTGCACAAGTGGCATTCTGAGAAAAGAGAAAATGGCTGCCGGCTCCCCTCGCTCTCAGGAACGATGCTAAGATGGTGCCGAGGTCAAAGAGTAATCACATGCTGGAGTGTTGTGTTCTATTCACACACGTTTCGTCTAGCTCCGTGACAATGTGGACCAGGGACACAGGGTAGTTGGGTGTATTGACTATTCCTCTTGCTCCCTTCTCGCTCGAGAAGAACATCCTTCTGGTGACTGACCTTGGCCTTTTTTCCCCACTATTCAGACAGTCTGTGAGAGAGTGTTCGACAAAGCTCAAGTTCCAGTCTTTCTCAAAGCTCACACTGGAAGCAAAATAAGTGCTGATAAATAATTGTTTGCATCCACTACAATGACATATTAGTCTGTTATGTGTTTTGGTGTTATTGGTAAAAAACCGGGCTGGACTGGACATATGATGCACTGATTGACCTGACTCATCACATTGTTTCAATTACATTGTTTTTTTTCCACCACAATATTTCAGTAAAGACTCAAAGCTTTATCCCATCTCCTGATCCAAGTTACCTCAGGGGAGAATAGCAAAAGAGGTTCAATAATCACATTTATTCTACAGTACGTACTCAGACAGGAAATAAACTCCACTAGAAAACGACATGGGTGAAAAAAAAAAAAAAAATCCCCTTGTGAAAAACAAATCAACAGCAAGCAAATGAGATGAATTGAGTTAGGAATATCACATTACCATCATTAAATCAAATTTACAACAGTAGATTTCAAATTAAATCAGGTAAAAGAGGCCAGCTGTTTACTCTGATCCAGTCTGTGAACCAGCAGTGGACTTCAGAGTTGACTCGGAACTCCAATCTACGCAGTCAAACCCAAGGTAAACAAACCACGAGAGCTCTAATTGAATTCAGGTGAGCTGCGGAACCTTCCACAAGCCAGTAAACCACTTTTCCAATGAAACTCATCTCACCAACTTTGACGCAGGCAAGAGCTGGAGATCCTCTGGCATCTTGCGAGTTGCAAGTATCTTGGAGACCAGGCACATTCACTTCTCCCCAATTCAATCAGAGGACAGATGGCTGTGCCATCCCATTGAATCCCCTTCATTCATCCCCCAACCTCCTCACACAAACCTCAGATCCGCAGCTAGTTTGACGTTCCCTTTGAAGAATAACTCCTTTGTCCGGGTAGCGTTAAAGCAGTAGACTGCTATAATATCATAGAGCTAATCGCAATTAATGAAAAGACTGAGGAGATAAAGTACCGTGAGATCAGAGTCACTTTCAGGGCATAAACAGTAAATGGCTTATTCAATCACTGCTCATCATAATGTACAGCCAGACTGAGGTCAGGGACAGCTGGATAGACTGACATACTGACTGCATTAGCGCAGCCTGCAGAGCCATACAAAAGTTTGACGGCGCAGACGAACGCAGTCTGGCCTTTTTTTAAATTGAAACCAGGGTGGAAAAAAGTAGCACCAGAAAGAGTTAAAAGTTTAACACCAGTCAGATGTTTTCCATTTAAACCCATAATGGTGTGCATCAGAGCTAGAAATCCCCACATTTCCAGCTTCAGGACCCTTGACTCCTGCAGTAATGGCCTCCACAAAGGGGTTAAAGATGTCAACCACAATATCTTATCCTCAGAAGAACCTTCGAAAAAAACCAAAATCTGCCAAATTTGCAATTTTGGGGATAAAACTCCCCTATTCTGTCTGGAGTACTTTACAAGCAGAATTTTTTTTTACAGAAATTTAATTCAAGTTTGAAGACGTCTGGTAATCTTCCAGGCCTTTCTGTAGCTAATATGGATTAGACACTTTAGCTGAGGAGCGCAGACAGGATGCCAGAAAAGCCTCTTTTCATCACAGTTCTGTGTGTACTTTGGCCCCCAGCCTGCCTGACTTCTCCTCCTCTGGCCTCCTGGGACGTGCCCTTGGATGAGGACCCCCATGACCCCCGCCCCAGGGGGCTCCCCGGGCCCAGGCCCCAGTGGAGGTCGGGGGTTGTTTAGGTTGATGGAAGAGTGGCGTGAAGGCAAGAGGCCTTCTTTGCTAATTACAGGTGCAGAGTACATAGGGCCAGGGGGTCTTCTTGACAGCAGCGTCACGTCGTGGCTAGTATTTCTTTGTTCCGTCACGGATTTAGCTTTGGTTCCAGAAGGATCCATCAGAAGGTTTCCTGCCCGCTCTGAGTTTTCCGAACCTCACCACCAAAGAGCAGCTAAATACACAGAAGTAACTTAATTTTTCCCACCCTCAGTTTCAGAGTACTGCGCTCATTCATATGTGACATGGAAATGGCATTTCTCACAGCCTGTCATTTCCCTTGGGGCAGTGGCATGTGGAGACCACAAAAATGTTGCTTTGTCCAGTCAAACACTACAGGTTATTCAGACTCAATAACAGTGAGAAATTTCCAAACTAAGTGAAGACATGCTGTGCTACATCGGAACAGACTGACATGAGCTGGGGGGGGGTGAACGAAAACATGGGTCAAGTCATTCGTGAAACCACAAGACCAAAAAAGAATCCACTGCTGTTACTTCACAAACAAGGGTCTTGGGATTCATTTTTTGGGGTGGGTTCGGTCTTACATCCAAGCACTGCACTAAACTGTGGATTGCTAGTTGGCATTAGCTTCTTAGCGTTGTTTGGAACATGTTAGCAGCATAGCCACAGTCTCTGTACCTCCAAGCTTTGTCCTTATGGGGTTTGACATTCCAGAGATTCCTGAAAAGGTTCAGCTCATTAAACATAACCTTCAGAACAAAGCATCATGACGTCTCATGTCGATCATGAGACTTCCATCAGGGCCGCGCTTTGGTTTGCAATATTCGGGTTCACTTACACACTATAGTCGTGCGCTTATTGTCAACTTGTGCTTCCTATGTTAGTCAGCCATTTTGTTTTAGTTGAGAAGGTGTGTTGAATGAACAAACGTGAACCACCTGAAAATTACATTTCTGAGCTCTTCACTGATTTATCTGTATGTATTTTGACAATAAAACAAGCTGTTTATACAGCAATCAAGCCAGGAGTGAGTGAAAGGGGGGGAGGGGGGGGGGCGGTGAAAGAATGTGCAAGGAGGAAAAAGAGCTTAACGCGAAACCACCCAATCTGGTGCTGGTAGAAAGCAGAGATGGGGCAGCAGGCCGGGGCTCCATCGTAAAGACAAACAAGCATTAACTGGGGATGTTTTAAAAGCAACAACAGAGGGTTTTTATTTAATGTCTTAAAGCTTTAATTGGCAGCTCGGTTATTTCCTCTTCAAGGAACTGGGTAACAGTAAACCCAGTGTTGGGAGAACCAAAGGGCCTCCCTGTCGATCCCCAACCCCCCCCCCAGGAGTCCCCCCATCTGTGATCTTTACCAATTGAGCAGGAGAGGCCATGGCCCCTTGCTGCCGACACCACTGGCCCCTCATGCAGGCCTGGGAGTCTAATGGGCCTCGAAGGGCCGTCAGCCCTTGTGCCCCCGAGGTCACACATGGAAGTGACTAGGGCACCCGGGGATCTTAATAAATCACTGAGGCAGTTTCCTTAAGCTAATAATTGAAGAGCCACCTCCCTTTACCAGTTGTGTCTGGAAATATTATGATTTCGCAATTTCCTCCTCTCCCCTGTCCTTTGGTGCTCTCTCCTTCTCTCCTCGATGTGGGGGCCTGTCGACCAAACACGGAGCTCGACAAACCAGCAGCAGTGACTAAACCACTCTCTAAACAGGCCCAGGCCCAGGCCCCCACCCCCTGGAGGGCTCTGTTTAAGAGCTGAAGGGGGGCTGACTGAGTTCCAGATGAGACAACTGCCCTGGAGGGCTACTCAGTTGGTAGTTGATAGGGAAGGATATTATCCGGGTTTCTCCCCCTTCTCCCCCCGCCCCCCCCCCCCCCTCTCCCTCTTCCTTCGTGTCTTGGCTGTGTTTGTCTGCTGAGGGTGGGACCCATATTGTCTTTAACTGCACTCCCCTCCGTGTGGAGAACAAC
The DNA here is from genome assembly GCF_054491055.1 of Hypomesus nipponensis. Lineage (NCBI taxonomy): Eukaryota > Metazoa > Chordata > Actinopteri > Osmeriformes > Osmeridae > Hypomesus > Hypomesus nipponensis. Next base: position 8,370,246 of record NC_140388.1, on the reverse strand, counting down.
CGGTTCTTTATTTGAAGGGGTTTACGACTCCATATGCATTTTCATTTATTTAGTTGGGGGGGGGCCTTCGGGGAAGACCCCTGTGGGATCCCCCCCCCCCCCAAATCCTCACCGCTCCAATCTCCACCTCGCTTGTTTGATTTACGTCCCTCACGAACACAAACAAAACTCTGTCGCCGCCCCCCATCCAACCCCCCCCCCCCCCCCCCCCTTTAGGAGCCCAGCTGTGGCCGGGGGGGGGGGGGGGGGGGAGGGAGGAAGAGGATGAAAAGAAGACGCGAGCCAAGTTCGCACTCCCCGGGCTGTACCACAGATGAGAGGAAGCGGGGGGGGGGGGGGGGGGGTCGAGGCGAGCCGCTCCATTATCATTTCCAGGACGGGCACGAGGAAGGTCTGGCAAGAGGCCGAGTGATAAGAACGGATGGAGCTGAAGGAGGCCGAGAGGCTGTTGTCCGTGCGGCACGCCACATGGTGCGCCTCGGGTGAACACACACGGTGCATCTGCCTGGCCCGGAGCACCATGATCGGGGGCTTACCCGGCGAAAGCCCCTCCATCCTCCCGGCATTGTGTGGCCTGACATGTTGAGGGATGTGAGGGACCTGAGCGGAGACAAAGCCCTCTCCCTGTTGGCCCATTAGCTGAAGAAAGTGATGTCCGAAGCAACGGAGCATGTCCGGGGTTGGGGATGGGGGGGGGGGTGGGCTGGTTTATTAATGAGCCAATCGGGTGCAGGCAGGCAGGCCAGGGCCTGGTCATCGCTGACTGGAGCACCTTGGGCGGCCGGCGGGAGAGGGAGAGAGTGTGGCGGTGAGATACAGGGCCTCCCTGCAGGGGCTGTAATGCACTCCCTGGCGGGCAGTGCGGAAGGACAGTTGACAAATGGACTCCTTCAGCTGGGCCATCGCCGAGGGAGGAGAGAGGGGGGGGGGAGGAGCCTCTGGCTCACGGCTGGTTTACCTGCTGCCACACTCGCTCTTTCATCCCCCCCACACACACACACACACACACACTCTTCTCCGAGCTCCGCCATGCACTGCCTGGCAACGGGGCCAGACAAACACACACGCTGTACACACGTACACACGTGTGAACGTGCCTACAGGATGGGCGATGGCCCTGGAAAGTACACCGATTATTTTGAACATTGTTTTGTCGACGTCAAACTGTGGGTTTGCCCTGACAGGTTTGTTTGCGTCCTGGATTCTACGACACGTGCATCTGACTAACAGGACGTTGTCAGCTTGGCATTCACATTACTTCTGTTGACATTTATCCAGCACCCCCCCCCCCCCACACACACACACACACAAAAAAAAATCCAATTTTGAACTTAACTTTTTATAGTCGGCAAACAACCTTGTTTTTGACGGTGTGGCAGACAGATGTTGATGAGGGAGCGACACGTATTTTCCACAGATCCGGAGGAATGTAAACAAGAAGAGGAGTGCATTTGTGTCTTTTTTTCTTTTTTCGCGCGAGAGAGACGCGGGATTGTGACAAATTCCGGAGCATGTCTCCAGTGGCTCCCGCTGCTTTGGTGTCAGTGCCGAGCGGGCTGTCTGCGCGTGATGGAACCGCCGTGTTGAGCGCCGGTCCCCGTGGGACACACGGCGAACAAGATGTCGCCTGTCAAGCGGGGAACATTTGAAAATAAATAACATCAATGATGATTTTCGGTTTGCTTGTCATGAGCTGGCGCGCTTTGACGAGTGATGTCGTAGCTCCGCTGGGGAAAGCAATCGCTCTTTTCCTTGTTTTTTTTTTTTTTTTTTTTTAAAGGTTGTTTTTTTTTTTTTGCCTTTCTGGCCTATTCTGATGCACCAGCTATCCAATTCAGACTCCCACATCAACCTGTCAGAAGACAGGAGGACGATACCCAACAAGCTGTGGTTAGTGATGTGTGCCACTGATCATCTTTGATAACGATAATTACAAGGTTTCGGTTCCGGTGACGGCTTTCGAAAATATGCACAGCCAGTAAAAAAAATAGAAAAATAAAATAATAAAAGTCAAAGGCTTGTCACCATGGCATTCAGTGGACATTATGAAGGATTCAAACGTCAATTATTGTGTTTGGTTGTAAGTACTTCTAACAAAGATCCTCTTGATTCTTGGTTCTTTACCTTTAACGTGTCATTGTTCTGTCTCTAATATATTGAATGAGATTGTGATATAAACTGATAAACAAAACACCTGCCGTGTTTTATGACATTAAACATCGAGTCTATATTACTAATAGACTCCACTTTAATATTTATAATTCCCCCTGGTTTGACAGGCTGGAAAGTCCCCCTGAGACGACAGCATATGTGTGTGTGTGTGTGTGTGTCTTACTCTCTCAGCACATTGGAGCAAAGCCCAGCAGGGAAGGCTGAACTGATTCGGGTCTCGAAACGGAGCACTTGTAACAAAGAGCCTCATCTCGACTCCTTAAGGAGAACCATCTGGTGTCTCTCTAAGAGCCCCAGTCGATCACAGGTCAAGAGAGGGAAAACAAATGTGCACCAAATGCACATGTGTCTGTCTGTCTGTCTGTCTGTCTGTCTGCCATTCCTCTATCAGGGGATATCAGAATGTTCCTTTGGCAGCGCTGCAAAGGAAAGAGAAGAAGACGAAAAAACAACTCCCCCCAAGTGTGCTGCCAGGATCTGACTACCTCAGAGGGGCATCGTAAATTGTTTGCAGCATGTTCATCTTCCAGAGACCGGGGGGGCATGTGTCTGGTAGATGAAGACTGGAGGATGTGTGGGTGTGTGTGTGTGTGGGGGGGGGGGGGGGCAGGACAATATATGGATGAGAGGAAAAGAGGAAAATGGCTGTCTGTGTATGTGTGTGTGTGTGTGTGTGTGAAGGTGGGGTGGATCAGTGGACGGATGGGAGACATTTCAACATGCTTGTTCCGGCCCTGTTCCTGCCTCTTAGCAAGCATGACTGGTGCGGTCATGGTTCATATCTCGCCCAGACTCTGACAGTTGGGCCAGGAGGGGGGGTTGAGGGGGGGGGGACAGGGGGAGGGGTGATTGGGGGTGGGGGGGGGGCGGTTGAGAGAAAGGGGAGGCCAATCTGTCTATCTGTCGGCCTGTCTGTCTGGCTGTGTAGCTGTCTGTCCCACTGGGATCCCCATAACTCAGTCAACACCAGGTGGTCCTTGCTCAAGACCAAGAAGGAGGGAGTTTAAGGACTGTGGGAGTCTCTTGCGCCACACCCCGTCCCTCCTCCTCTACCCTCCCCTCCCATCTCCCTCCCCTCCTCCAGCGTAGCAGAACCTGCATCAACCCCTCGCTCTGCGTCCCCAGGCTCCCATGTGTTCGCCCGTCTCCCCCCTCCTCTCGCCCCGGCCGATATCTGTGTTTGATTTGGGCCGGCCCGGAGCCCCGATCGATCATGGCTTAAAGCCCCCCCTAATCAGGACCAGGAGAGAGGGAGGAATAAAATCATACATCCTGGCTCTGAGGAGAGGCCTCCTGGGGTGACTTGGACCTGGCCTCCCCCAAGCAAACCCTCCCCCTCTCCATCCTCCCCAACCGCACACCCTCCCACACTCCCCCTTTCTGGGCTTGATGTGCACAAACACCCAGGAACACTGACAGCGTCTCTGAGAGAACGGAAAGGGGGAGAGAGACGGCGAGAAAAAGAAAGGAAGAAAGAAAAGGTGTCAGTCAGGCGGTCGGTCGGTCGGTCGGTCGGACACATCTCCTCACAGCTTTGTGAGGGAGGGTGTGTGTGTGTGGGGCAGCCCACCTCACAGCAGGCTCAGTCTAAGCCGAGTAAAGCAGCGGGGGGGCTTAAGATGTCGCTGACCAAGAGAAGAGGGGGATAAAGGATGGGCGAGGGAGACAGCGGAGGAGGGGAGAGAAAATGAGGGGGCGGGCGGGCGGCGGGGGGGGGGGGCAGGGGGGGGGGGGGAGGAGGAGACCCCCGAGGCCCCTGTCATGAGCGAAGCCCGCTGATCCTTTTATCTGGGGCCTGTCAGATGGGGGCCGTGTGGAGAGCAGGGTTGTGGAGGGGAGGGGCTAGTGAGCAGCGCCGACATGCTATCGGGCCCCCGCAGCTCTGCCCCGGACCCGCAGTCAGGAATCAGATCCTCTCACCTAATTAAAAAGGCAATCCTTTTACCTGGAGGGACACCTCTCTTATCCCTGTCTCGGTCTCTCACGGCCATCTCTTGCTTGCTCTCGGACTCTCTCTTGCTCTCCCCTCTAACCCTCTCTCGAAGGCTCTCTCGATCTCGCAAACTCTTTCAACGTCTCTCTCTAAACCTTTCAAAATACCCTCTCTGTAACTCCTCTGTCTGTCAGTCTCTCCTCATCCCCTCCCTCACCCCCCCCATGTCAATCTACCTCTAATTCTCTACTCTCTCTCTCTCTCTAACCCCTCTGTCGAACTCTTCACTCACAGCTACATCGGCTCCCAGCTACATCGGCGGGCTGGATCCAACGACATATCTTCCGCTCATCAGGACGAGGACGGGCGCTACCCGCAAGTCCCCCGTCTGTCTGGGGCCCCGCGACAGCTCCCGCATCGTCCCGGCTTCCCCGTCTCTCCCGCCACCTATCCACCTTCCTCTCCTCCTCTTTTCCCCCTTCCCTCCCTCCCTCCTTCCCCCCACCCCACCCCCCGACTCTCCTCCAGCACTCCTCCTGAGGTAATTGACTCTGCAGTAGCGTATCAGGCCCTCATGGCTAATTTGGAGGCCTGTCTTATCAGATTACCGGTGAGCGCGGGCCCCCCTGCCCCCCTCCCAACACACACACACACACACACCTCCTTCACCCCGCTACCGTACAATGCAACAAAATAGCTACAGCAGGCATTATTAATGAAGAAGAGATGTGTGTGTGTGTGTTAGGGGGGGAAGTGGGATTGTGGGGACGGGGGTTCATTCCATATTTATGGGGCGCTAACCAACCTGGCAACCCTCCCTGGCACTACTATTACTGATCTTTAGTGGCCCTCAGGCCAATCTTGTCCTCCCTTTATACCCCGAGAATCCCTCCATTTTTCTCGGTTCACCCGGATCACCCCCCCCCCCCCCCTACATCTACTAACATGGCAGGAGCTGGGACGGGGTGGAGGGGGGAAAGGGGGGTTCTGTGGAGTCGTAGTAGGCCTGGCCTGTAATTTGTGTGGAGGATTTAGACATTACAGAGGGCTGGGGGGGGGGGGGGGGGGGGGGGGGGTGGAGGGGGGGGTTGAGGGGGTCAAGGGGGCTGGGAGGGGGGCTGGGAAGGGGGGCCTCTGGGGAACAGCAGCTGATCAACCCCAGTCCTTGCAGAGGGAGCCAGACAAATAACAAATGACAGCTCTGTGATTAAATCAAACCTTCTACTTTAAGTGTTGAAGTATCTGCCTGTCACTAACAATCTAGAGCTTGTTAAAGCGACCCCCCCCCCATGCTTCAGCCCCATCTAGGGGCCCCCCACCGCCCTCCTCCACTCCCAGCTACCCCAAACACATCACTCAAACAGCTCCGGCTAGCCACCCACCCAACCCCCCACCCCCCACACACACACACACACACACGTCCTCAACCCTTCCTGGTGAGACTTGAGGATGCCCAACTTTGCACTCTACACAGAAGCCTACACACGGAGGGATATACTTGAATGGCATAGTAGCTATGGTTATAATAAGAATAGTGAAGCAGTTACGAAGCACTACGAAACAGCAGACCGCATTTTAGACACGCATGAAAGGGGATATCTCTGGGTGCCTTTCCAAGCCTAATGCAGTGAAACATAATAATCCAATAAACTACACACTAGACGTAAATCAATGTAATCAAGCTAGCTGATTCCATTATAAGGAGACGGTACAATGCCATCCAATACAATAGCTATGGTTGAATGACACCATTACCACCATTAGTTTATTTCTTTCCAGTAAACTGCTTTTGTATGAGTCTATGGGGTTGGAAAAAGTAATGAATTCATGTTTTCAGAGAGACTGGGTACAAATCTAAATAGGCTGATCTGGAATGTCTCACTTTAAATCAGGGAGGCTCTGAGGAAACTGCATTTTTATAATGGCTCTGGCAGTTTCTTATATCCATCCAGGCAACACCACAAGGTTGCTACTGTCAGGACACTCCATATTGTGCTTTGTGGCTAGTCAGTGTACGCCATTAAGCCCTGGCTGTAGCAAAGCGGAGCTAAAGAAGCTAAGCTAACTGTCCCTGGAACCCCTAAGCTTCACAGGAAGTGCAGTAGCCAGAGACAGGAAGTGGAGACGTCTTTACGAGGGACAAGCTCAGACTAGCTAGCACTCTGGGGGATTAGCACTGTGCTAGCACAGCTAACACTCTGGATTAGCACTGTGCCAGCACAGCTAACACTCTGGATTAGCACTGTGCTAGCACAGCTAACATTCTGGATTAGCACTGTGCTAGCACAGCTAACACTCTGGATTAGCACTGTGCTAGCACAGCTAGCACTCTGAGGGATTCTACTCCCTTTGCTGGGAGGCTGACTTCACGACTGGAGCTCAGCTGCTTTCTACATCGGAATTGGCTAAGCGCTGACGTGATTTAAGTCAATATTAGCATTCATCACGTCAGTCACAATCCATTAATCTAATACGGAGACATGAAATGATATGCAAATTGCTATGCATTGTTATGCCACACATAGTCGCAAGGCTTCAAAATGGCCACCGTATTTACAGCAGCATAAGGTAGCTTTCGCACTGCATCCGCTCCCAGACAAAGCTGGTAAAAATAAATAAAAGCGTGCTGCTGAATGACCGTAAGTGAATATCTGCGAACACTCTAACTATGCTGCATACCACAGTGGAACTGAATTAGAGAACAGAGCAATTTGAGCCTCTGGCACTCTCACTCACAGTGTGCAGAAAATGTGTGTGTGTGTGTGTGTGGGGGGGGGGGGGGGGGCTAGTGACAGATGCTCGGGAGACACAGAGCGTGGAGGTCCAGAGAGAGCAATTAACAGGAACGAACCCTGGTCTGTGTCATTAGCTGTCCTTTATTAGCCTGCTGATTAGTTCAGAGGCCATTAGTCCCCTGTGTTAGGGGGCTGCCGGCTGGGGAGACAGAGCAGCCCTGACCGCCACCGGGACTATCTCTGGAGGCACTAAGAGGGAGGCTGGAAGTTAGGCTGGAGCTGAAGCTGGAGGTGAGGCTAGAGGTGAGGCTGGATATGAAGCTGGAGGGAGGCTGGAGTTGAGGCTGGAGGTGAGGCTGGAGGTGAGGCTGGATATGAAGCTAAAGGGAGGCTGGAGGTGAGGCTGGAGGTGAAGCTGGAGGTGAGGCTGGAGGTGAGGCTGGAGATGAAGCTGGAGGGAGGCTGGAGGTGAGGCTAGAGGTGAGGCTGGAGGTGAAGCTGGAGGCTAGGCTGGAGGTGAAGACGGACTTGAGGCTGGAGGTGAGGCTGGAGGTGAGGCTGGAGGTGAAGAAGGAGGTGAGGCTGGAGGTGAAGCTGGAGGTAAGGCTAGAGGTGAGGCTGGAGACACTGGCTCGCCGTGCCAACCACCTGTGTTGATGACATCTCTAGAAGGGAATCTCAACTCAGGGCAAGATCAGGTCAACCTCTTTGGCTTGCAGGGTTTAGCCTTACAACATTTCCTATCGGGTTTCTGTGGCTTGGACAGAACCGCGACCATGACGATCCCTGACCCGACAGTCCCAGAACGGGCTGTCTTACACCAGCACCTGGTCAGATATCATTAGCTGGGGAGGGGGTGAGGTGGAGGGGGTGGGGGGCTTTAAACATGAGCATTAGAGTACATTTGTGATGCATGCTGGGACATGGAGTCCTGTACATTCTTATCCCCCACACGAGGTCCTGAGAGACCGCGCCGCTAACGTCTTCCATGTTTTACAAGAGCACTTCCTGTAACGGCTGCTAAAAGTCATCAGGCGCTCTATTAAGGGAGCACTCCCAAGGATTTCTCTACCACTGAGGGGCCCGCTGATAAATAACTCATGAGGAGGATTCAAACGTCTCTCCTATTACTGGCCCCTATTCATTTTTAACAGTCCCTGGAGTGCCCCCATCTGTCCTGCACTTCAGACACATCCAGACGCACACACCCTCCCTGTCCCCTGTGGACTTCCTGTAAAGGTTGGAGGGTGGGAAGAAGACACGAAGAAGAAACAGAAGAAGAAGATGAGGAAATGACAGAGCTGGGAGTTTTGAGCAGCAGAATGTGCCAAACCCATCCCCTGTCTTCACCCGCCTTTCTTCTATCCTCCGAGGAGAGAAAAACATAAAGCATTTGAAGGGAAGAGAGAGAGAGAGTTAGAGAGACAGAGAGGTAGAGACATAGTTAAAAAGAGAAATGCAGAGAAAGAGAGAATGAAAGAGACAGAAAGTGAGGTAGCGGAGTGGAGGAGGCTAGGGAGGAGAAGGAGAGGGGGGTAGGGAGGAGGGAGGAGGAGGAGAGGGGGTAGGGAGGAGAAGGAGAGGGGGGTAGGGAGGAAGAGGAGAGGGGGGTAGGGAGGAGGAGGAGAGGGGGGTAGGGAGGAAGAGGAGAGGGGGGTAGGGAGGAGGAGGAGAGGGGGTAAGAGAGGAGGAGGAGAGGCGGGTAGAGAGGAGGAGGAGGAGAGGGGGCTGGGGAGGAGGATGAGGCATTTGGGGTCCAGCCATCCTGGTCTGGCTCCAAGATGCCACTCCCTGTCAAATTAGAACATGGCCAACAACTTGCTTTTTCTCACTCGCAATTACAAATGAGTCCATTATTCTGTTGGCGCCTGTCTCGTTCTTCTCTCCAAGCTGGCGGCGTGTGTGTGTGAGATGAAAAGAGTGTGTGTGTGTGTGCGTGTGTGTAGTGTGTGTGTGTGTGTGTTTGTTGTGTGTGTTGTGTGTACCGTGTGCTATTGTGTGCGCGTAGTGTTCCAACATGCGTTAGAGCACGTGTGTATAGCGTCATTTGTCTTTATGTTTGCATTAATGTTTGTCTGTTTGTGTGTATGTTCGTGGGTGTCGATGTGTGTGTGCGTGTGTTGCACAGTAGGCCCTAAGGGTGGATGGAGGGAGGGAGACAGATCGGTACAAGGAATACTCCTCCATGAGACATGGCAGTTTCAAGTTGAAGAACGAGGCAAACAAGCAGAGCAACACTTGTCATTTGACGTGATGTCAACAGTAATTGTCTTTGATGCCACCGATGACTCTAGAGAGAGGGGGGGGGCGGGGGTACGAGTAGGGGGGGGGGGGGGGGAGTGCTAGATATGGCATACAAATTGGGTCGCCTGCTATCTAAGAACAGAAAATAACAGGCCGTTTCAGTGATCAAGAGGTTGTGTTTTAGTCAACTGCTCCCATCAGCTCAAATGGATTTTAAATTAGTGGTGAGAAAACAGCTAACAACCCATATCACTCTGAAAGGAACCCCATGGTTGACAAGTTGTTACGTGACATATGGATTTCCAGTGAGTGATCCTTTTTTATCCGAAGACAAAATGGGATTTGGTTGATGTTTCATCCAAGCACATCAATGAAATTGCTCATGAGGTCAGGTCAGCCGAATGACAGAATAATAATAATAAGAAAAAGAAAAAAAAAACCTTCCTTTACAGACTCACCACTTTCTAAAAGTGAGATCTGATTCCAAAATGACACACTGCATAACCCTCGTCGAAAAATTTAAAAAGGGTCCTGCGGCAACGCCGTTGCATTCTGTCAAGCGGGAAGCTTCGAGCTACAAAACGCAGAGACTCGACTCGAATCAAACGGCAGCGTCTCCGCCCGCCTTGTACATACAATAATAAAACATAGTCATTGAGCAGACACTTACCTGGCACCGACCTCTTGCTCTGCACTCCGGCCCTCTACCGCTGAGCTACAGCACACCTATCCCATCTCTGTACCTCTGCGACCCTGTAGCAGTGACTGCTGGCTAACTGTTGACCAGCCGTCAACCTACTATTCCTGTCCCTGACCCTAACCCTGTCAGTCTGGTGGGAACCTGACCCCCCTACAGAAGCTGAGGCACATCACCGAGGTCCAGCTCCGTTGACGTGCCGAGGAGCTGGGCTCAAGCTCATGAAATCACGCAGGAATTAGTCCATTGAAGGGGAGGGGGGGGATGGGGGTAATTAGCAGGGAGAGTGGCCTACTCCTAAACCCCGCTCTGCCTTTGTTAAGCTCCTTACACTGCTGTCATCCAGACATTCAAGAAGCCCGACCGAGGGGGCGAGTGACGACGCATGTGACAGAGCGAGAGGAGAGAGAGAGAGAGAGAGAGAGAGAGAGAGAGAGAGAGAGAGAGAGAGAGAGAGAGAGCATCGTGTTTTAAAAGAGGAATAGGGAGAGGAAAGGGGGTTTGGGAGAGAGCTCGGGTGAACTTAACAAGCGCGGGGGTATCTCACAGATTTAAAAGGTACTGCACCAAATTTATGGAGGCATGTTTTGGACTGGGGCCACGCCAAACAGCTTGGCCGGAGAAGCTACATCACAGCGGGATGCCTAATAAGCCCCGCACAATTTTTCACCCCATATTTTATCAATAAAAAAGCAGTAAAAAAAAAAAAAAAAGAAAAAAAACTGCCACAGCCGCCTGCATGGGCTACCATCTGGAACCCTCTTTCATTTTATAATCCAACTGTCATTAAAATGCTTCTTGGCAGTTTGCAGCTCGTTCTCCCTGTGCAGATGTGAACGAATCTTCAGACACTTCTTTGATCAAAGTGCCGGGGTGCAGACGAGCCAGACAGAAACCTCGCCACCCTCAGGCCACCGCAGACCTATCTGGGGTTACCGCCTTCCCTTATTTATTTATTTACACCGCTAGTTATTTATTTATCTTCTCAGCTCCCCAGTGAGCTCAGGGTCAAATCTGAAGAAGCTCCCCACCCCCCCTCCCCAACACACACACACACACACACACACACACACACACACACAAACACTCTCTCCTGCCACCATAATAGTGTTATTTTCGGTGGCTGGATAAAGCCAGCCTTAAAAGCTTTGATAGGAGGCTACATCTCTAAGACTATGGCTCAAGATCAATTTTCAGCTCAAAAGCAGTCATTTATGTGTCAGTGTCTGGCCAAAGGAACCTGGAACAAGCTCGTTTTTCCCCTCCATTGACAAAGACAATTTGTAACGTGTTCTAGCCATAACAGACAAATTATATTTTAACGGACGGGCTTTCACAAGTACCTGTGTTCCTGCTGTTTCATAAAATGAAAATGGAGTCATCACAACCCGATGCAAGTGTCGTCCGTCAGACAGATTGAAATCCGGCCTCAGATGTGAATAATTCATCAGGCTTACCTCTCTGAATCTCCAGTTGCCCACAGCACGGAAACCCAACAGCATGACCAAAGGTTTCTCAACACAAATAAATAAGGAGATAGCGGTAGATGATGGATGGATGGAATAAATAAGGATTTTTGTACAAAACATCAGTTCAGCGACAACAAGTGAAAGACTGGCCTGATGCGAGATCAAATCCATTTAGTCACTTAGTTCACTTGGTCGTAGATGTCTCCTCGCATCATAAGTCCCTCCTCAGTCTGTAAATTCCACTCCCCCCCCCCCCCCCTCCCATCTCAGAGTCGTAGCTAACCGCTTGGTGACCTCTGACACGTAGTAAGAAAAGGACTTGTCCCGGCAGCCTTGGCCCCTCAGCATCACGCCACGTCGACTCATTCACCGTGTGCACACGCATGACTGCTATTCCGCCCGGCGACCCGCGAGCCCCCTCGCTGAAGTGACAGACGGAGCCTGGTGTTAATATTCGGGCCCGGGTGTTGATTGAGCCGCCCCGAAGTCGCTGACGCACGTCGCCCCTGGTTTGGCACCCCTCCAGGAGCCCCTGTGGTGTCGGGGGAATATTCCGGCTGTCACGGGCATGTGTCATGTGTTAGCTCTCCTCAGAGATTGGCACACCGGCCTCTGCCACTCACCACCCCCCTCACCCCCCCTCCCCCCTCACCCCCCTCCGGGTACCTGGGTCCACGGCAGGCCTGGGCTAATGAAGTCAAACTCATTTAATGGAGGCCTGGGACCTGCTGTGGTCTGTGCTACCCGGAGGGAGGAACTGCTTCACTGCCACCGCGCCAAACCTCCCCTCTCTCGGCGTTTCGGCGGATCGCCTCGCCTCGGCAGTCTTGTCAGGCTCGCGCCGGCGCGCAGATCGGGGGCCGGACGGCACCGGAGGAGGACGCGGTGGGCGGCGGCTTGGCGGAGGAAGGATTAAAGGGGAAGTGGCGCGGAGTGAGACGTTGTCACGTTAACTGGAAAATGAGGCCAGGTGCGGCCGGATCATTAAAGCGCTCAAGAAGGAAAGGGGGGGGGGCATGGTGATGGATATGAGTGGCAGCCTTCGTTAGTACCTGCCCCCTGGGCCTCTAAACCTCCCCATTAAGTTTTATGGAGGCCTCTTTGATACGATAATTATTTTTTCTCCTGTAGTCTTTGGAGCCACGCACCCTCTTCCCCCCCTCGCTGGCTCAGATCAAAGCCGCCGGTCCCAGAGCGCCCGGGTCTCACCTCTTCTTGACTGAAGCCAGATGGACCCTGGGTGTTTTTAGCCCTGATCCCAGGGTTCTCTCCTGAGTCACTTCCCCCCGCCTGCTCGTGTCCCGCATCACATACACACTCCCACACACGTACACAACACCGAATAACACACCCACTGGAGGTTCCTTTCCCAAGTCAGGATGCAGAGGATCGTAGTTTTGGCCTCGACCACCGACCACATTTGGAGGGACACACTCAAGCGGTCAGCATGGGGAAAGACAAACGGCTCTTCCTATCACTGTGGGAGGGAGAGAGCAATAGCCAGTGTAGTCTTCCTGTTTATGGTCCATAACCACAACCATAAGAACTTGTCTGGCTAGTCCAATCCCCCCAGTTAGAAGTCAACTGCCAAGGTTCCAGTCCATTTTGCGCCAAGACGAAAAAACTGGCCCAGCTTCGTCAGTAGACAGCAGGTAAACAAATATGAAAATATATAGGCTTCAGCTTTAATGCTATGTGCTTATTTTCCCTATAAAAGATGGAAGCAAAAACATTATGAGCACTGCGCTGCTTGGATGACTGGTCTCTTTGTGTATATAGGGATTTCAGGCCCTCAGATTATGCTTTTATAACGCCGCTGGTCTGGGGCAGCTTTCTGGTCTTAAACTGCCCATCCAGAAAAGTCTGAGACCTGGGAGAATGTAACCATGGAGGCACACATTACTAATAACCCCTCGCGGAATTCTATATTTATCCTTGATTGAGTTCGGCCAGTGCGAGGAAGAGGAAACTGAACCTTGCATTAGTGAGTCTCTTTCAGACAAAGCCAGAGACTGGGACTGACTGTAGGTACTGTACGCTCTCACACACACACACACGTGCAGACACACACACACACACACACACACACACAGCCTGTTTTCTCTATCCCGCCAGCAGAAAATGTGAAAGTCATTAGTCCAGTAATGTTTATTGAACATAAAGGCTCTTAAGCATCATGTTTATGTAGGATCAGAAACACTCCAGTTTTACACACGCACAAGAAGTTCGCTTGGCTTTTTTTTCTTCTTTCTTTTAGTCTTTTCTTTTTTGGGCAGAATACATCTGCAACCAATATAGACTCAATTTCGCTTTTATTACTAACGTGGAAAAATGTTTATAGCACTTGGCTTGTTGTTCAAAAACAGGCCTTTCTCAAAACGGAACGGTCTGCCATATTCCTTGGAGAGGACAAAAGGATCCAGATTTTTGGAGCCAACTTTCACATACACACGTCCACCACCAAACTCCCCAAACCATGGACGTCACGATATCCTCACGTCAACTTTAGGAGTCCGACCACTGAACTGCGAGCTTGACAAGAGAACATCTCTCGCAGGAAAATTCCTAAGTTGGCCCGCCAGGTCCTGTTACCAGGCTGTTAGCCGGTGCGAGCACAGAGAGAATCTGAAGACAAGGGCCTCCTAAAGCGAACCAGGTGGGGAGCGAGGGGGAAAGCGCACACACAGACACTTGACGTTCATCCAGGCAACAGACGTTCTCAGGATGGCTCTGATCCTCTGCGTCTGGTACCAGAGCCAGGGGACGTTCTCTCCTGAGGATGCAGGTATTGAATACAAGAGATGCAAGGGGGAGAACAAAAGGGGCCAAATACCTGATAAACAACTCTGGAAAGATCAGAGTGAATGCTTTCGAACAAAGGAGGGAGGAGAAATAAATCCGTCAATGTGTCACCTTCACATACCTCCAAGGCTCCCGGGTTCTGGTTTGGTCAGGTTCAGCAGGTATCTATTGTCGCTTCAGTTGTTTTGACGGTATCGTAGCCTTTAAGGGAGGAATCAGGAAGAGGGTGGTTCGGTGGCAAGCAAATGTGTCGCTGCCACCTCGTTTGGCAGAACTCTGTGGCGGTTTCTACCTTAACGGCGACGCGCACTGGTAGTGACACGCCTGTTTGGATGATGTCAGACCACTGTGACTGACTGGGCCTGAAGGAGCTTGAGGCGAGCCTTTTTTCTTATTTTTTTAAAATGTATTTATTTTTATCTCCAGCGTTCCCTGGGTAGCTCAGGCTGGTTATCCATGGCCTCTAGCCCTCTCCTAAACCCGGCTCCCGCACAAACATGTCTGATAATTGGTCTGATCCTTCAGCCATGGTGTGAGGTTCCACTGTACGCTGGAGCAACACAACTTGCCGCAGTGGGGCTGTGCTCCAAAGTCACCACTAACTTGTGCACTAAATGCACAACAGATGTATCTCTTGACAACTAGGCAAGAAACACACACACACACACACACACACACACACATTCTCTCCCTGTCTCTCTTTCTCTGTGTGTATAAACAACAGCAAAGAGAGAACATTGCAAACAGCCCAATATAAATTAAACTGAAAAGTGTTTCCAGACCAAACTGTAATTACTACAGGAGGAACATCATGAGGCCAGATGATGAAAACACACTCTCTCTCCAGGATAGCTGAGAAATGGAGAGAGAGAGAGAGAGAGAGAGAGAAGAGAGAGAGAGAAAGAGAGAGAGAGAGAGAGCAAAACACAAAGGGAGAGGAAAAGAGAGAGGGAGTGAGGGACAGAGAGAGATGAAGGCGAAGTTGAGGAAAAAAAATGACATCTCCATATTAAAGCCTGTGTTCCTGGTGTCAGTTATAATTTCACGCCGCCTGTGGGGAGCAGAATTAAAGCAGTCAGCTCGGGTCTCATCTCATCCCTCCTCCATTTTGAGTCGTCTCCGAATCCCAAGCCGAGGGAAGGAATATTGCTGGCAAATTGGTTTTAAATGAAAGGAAGGTGGCGAGGCATTTTGCTTTCTCAGCTCCTTCCCAGGTGCACTTAATCTAATTTCATTAAGCAGATGAGGACGGATGATCGCTTGTGTCGAAACGTTAAGTCGTCCATTTTTTTTTTCTTCCCTCTCCCACGTACAAAACAAAACGCTGTCAGGGACCAGGTGGGTGGCCTGTCTGTTGTCGAAGAGGAGGATTCTGGGAGGAGAACGAAGGCTCGCTTTTCAGAAGGGGCGAGGGGCAAACCCATACACCTGTCTCTGTCATCATCACCCGAGAGAGAGAGAGACACACAGAAGGGGAGAGCAAGAGACGCATGTGTGGGGGCAGCCGGGAGAGAGACAGACAACCTTTGTGTTTGTATCTTTGAGAGACAGGTGGAGAGAGAGAGTATAGCAGCACAGCGCACTAGCTAATATGATAAGGGAATAATATGAAAGAGTCAAAGAGAGAGAATGAGATCGAAGCTGCAGGATAGGCCGGTGGTATAGTGCCTCTGCATGTAGCTGCTCAGACCCGGCACCCCCTCCCCTGCTCGCCACGTGCACGCTCATCACGTGCACGCTCATCACGTGCACGCTCGCCAGATACATCGCAAGGGAGGATCCTACCAGACGAGCCATTACTGATAAGCTCGGAGGAAAGAGAAGAAGAAAAAAAAAACACCATCTCTCGTCGGCGCGATCCGTCCGTCCGCCCTCCGCGAGCGGGGAGATAAGGGAGAGGGAGGAACGCACGCGTCAATCAAGCGAGCGCGGCAGTCCTGTCAGCTCGGCGCGGACGCCATTAAAGAGCGGTAGCGGCGAAGCGGGAATGGTTTTCCTGGGAAGATGAGGGAGGGATGGAGGAGGGAGAGATGGAGGAGGGAGAGATGGAGGGAGGGACGGACACAGTCGCCGGTGAATGACTGCCTGGCCAATAAAACCAAACAGAATCAACCGTCTACCCGCGTTTCCCGATTCGTTGAGCGTGACGACGTGGTCGCCATGAGCCTGACAGGCGGGACGCAGTTCGAGTGTGTGTGTGTGTGTGTGTGTGTGTCAGGGCTGGAGGAGGAGAGCCCCCTTAGGGCAAGTTAGCAGCTAATGCTAGTGCTCCAGCCATGGGGTCAAGCAGAGGGTGTATTATTATTTCAGTAAAAACAGGGGGAGGGAAGGAGAGTACCCAACATAAGCCAGCAATGTCTACCACAGACACGGGGACTGTTGAGCCTCAGAGAAATCGAGACAGAGAGAGGACAAACCTCTTTTTTCTACGAACCCATAAACGCTGACTCAGTTGAAGACGCTTGAATACAAATGGACAAGTCTGAAGATTACAATGTCGTCTCGTTGAGGAATCGTGGCAGGGCCGGGAGATAGGTCAAGAACATTACATGCTTGAACAAATGGGTTGTGTAGAATTTCCGGGAGAACAGACGAGGCTAAGCACGGTCATGTCCCCAAAACTCTGTGTCAAACTGGTTATAGCATGATTCATTCATGTGATTAATGTCCAAATTATGGGTCTACTTTTAGAAATGGTATGACTTCTAGTCATTCCATTTCAGCAAGAAAGAAATCTCCACATCTTCGCTAGGTCAGAAGATCAGAAGATTCTCATGAGTAAAACATTTTGGATCCACAATTAGAGCAAATATCGTCAGGACAAAATTACAGACATCTGTCATGTTTTTTCAACATAACACAAACACAGGCATTCACTAACACATTTTTTACATTAAGTGGTCAAATGGGTAACACATGCTGTTATCCAAAATACGTAAATACAATTTAATCAATTGGGGAAAGGAAAGAGGTTGACCACATCTGAGAGCATCTCTTGAACCAATTTGACCACGTACAATCACATTTGCATTCCTATTCTGCGAAGAGGCCGCAAGCCTTTTCATTCAACACTCAGCTCTCTGTTGTTGTGGAGCCATTTTCTGAAGCATCAAGTTAGCCTCTTCCTTCCTTTTGACATGGTGGCGAACATGTGTGGCTTGCAAACAAAGCTTGACTAAGAACTCAAGTCTTAAAGGAATGGAATTGACCTGACCTCACGGAACAGGCAATGTGGAGGTTAGCTTGGGGAGAATTTAAGACTTTGAGGCCTGTTTAAGAATTTGAATTGTTCTTGTTGTCTAACACTTCCCAGTGGCGACAAATTAGCAGTTGTTTAACAGGGGCCATCCTAAGAAGGAAACGGCGGGGATGAAAGAGCGATCTGGGCCGCGTGATTGCACGCCTCTCCCGTGAACGGCGCCAAGCTACGGAAACGCAACTGACGGCACCGGGGACCCCTGAGAGATGTTCCTGTAACCTGCAATCTCAGTACAACTCCCCTGGAATCCACCTGTCTCCGTGTGCCTTCTGTATTTGTTTTGGATGTGGTTTCGGCCTTGTGTTCACATCCCTGCTGGCCTCTGTACACCTGCACGCCAGCTCTGTTTAGAGAGGTGTAAACGATCGCCCCCCGCGGGCACACCTGTTAGCAATATTCTAATTAAGGTAATCTGCTTAAATCCTGACAATGTGGGCGTTCAGGTGGTAAGTGATCTGGCCTGAAAGAAGCCATTGTTTTGTGGGGATGTGCGGGAGGAGTTGGCACCTGTTGCTTGGGAAACCGCTGGTAAATTAACAGCTTTTCAGAGCGGGCAATTACAAATGACAGTGTCTGTCTTTTTCCTCATGGAAATCAATTTTACACTGGTGGTTCTACTCTAGTGACAGCTTGTCAAGGCCCTCCCCCTTCTCCTCTCTGGCTTTTTATTGGAGGGATTCCCAACGGACGAGTGGCTTCTGTCTCGCCGATTGCGGCACTCGTCCAGGTTGTGTTTTGACACATCTATGGTCAGCGCTGCTTCTTTGCATTCATCTAACCACCATTTAATTTAGACACAACGTTAAAGTTGATGCCGTGATAACGACACAGGATGATGAAGACACCTGGAAGTAGTCAAGGCTGACCAGAGACGCAGTGGAAGAGAACGTGGAGCTTTTTCCTTCTTGCCTTTCTCAACGCCTAGCGTTGTCTACTGAAGTGAATAAAAGCTGACAGGCATGTACCAACTCACCTACCCCCCCCCCCCCCACACACACACACACAGACACACACACCCCTCCGTAGCTGTCATGTCACAACTGACACAAGCTTCCCTTATTTTTGGTTCAATGATACAGATAAAAGCCTATTGACTTGCCAGAGCTACAGTTAATGCAAATTCGTCTGCCTCGCTATCAATGTATTATTTATAGGGGCGAATAGCTGACATTTCCACAGAACTGGGAGCTAAGCTTACAGGAGATTAGCCATGCAATCTCATTCATTTACCAGGGAGTAATTGCTCAACTGCTGGGGAATTAAGATGGGTGAGACCCCACGGGCTGTTCATCATGTACTACGAGAAGCTACAACCACAAACTAACCACCTTCCCGTCCGCAGACAAACAACCACAGTCCCATAATCATAAGAATGATAATAGTTCAATAAAAAATAGTCCTGTCCAAGTCTCAAGCCCCGCTGTATATCTGAGACGATGGCTGTCCCCACGACCAGCTTCTCCTGCTACTGAAGCGGCCTGATTTGACTGAAAGATCAAACGTGCGGACGACAGATGTGACAATGTCACACTGTGTTCTGAGAGGACGTCACCATCCTCCCAGGTTCCTGCTGGAGATAAAGGACGCCTGTGTGTGTGTGAATACGGTTCTTTTTCACGAGGTTTGCAGGAAGTGATCATCCAAATGACCCACCATTTGTTTACATCCAAAACCGGGAAGATTAAAATGCTGGATAAGGCTTGTAGTGTTAGTTCATACGTAATAAGACATTAGTAAGTGAATCAATGTACGCATATTCTCGCAAATCAGCATCTACCAGACAAACCCTGCCTGGCATCATTAACAATCGATCAAGTACTCTTAACAAATGGTAATGTTATAAGGATCTTATTACCTATTAACACTTGGATCTACAGTGTTACTGAATACTGTAGCAGTGAAAACTGTACTCCCTTCAATGCTACAGTGTGCTATCCTTGTCAGTTTCTTCTGGTCTTTATGTAAATGATCCACGATAGCAGGACGCCGGCGCATTTCCCTCCTCTTCACACTAACAATAGACTGTTTCTTCTTTTAGCTGAGAACTCTCATTTGTTATTCGCACACTCGTCCCCCACCTCTGCACGGGGAACATCTCCAGAAAAGAAGGAGTCTTACCTTGTCGTCAATGTCTCTCTCGCTGTCACACTGCAACACAAGAGAGGGGAGAAATATAAGGAATTATTCATTTGCCCCCTACGTGCCCCCCTCCTCCTCCTCCTCCCCCCCGCACACGCCACCGCCGTCGCCTTACAATCAGTGCAGATGTTATTTTGTACATGATCTTTCCTCTCTTTCAGTGACAGCTTTCAACACAAGAAGAGAGGAGGGGGGGGAGGTGGGGGCGCGGGGTTGGAAGGGAATGACACGTCTGAGAGAGGTTTCAAGGTTCAAAAGCAAAATGCGGTACAATGAGACTATTCTGGAGTTTTCCATGTGAGTACGATGGCTTCGAAAGCGACAGGAAGAGAGACAAAATGGCGGCAGCGCATGGAGTTAGCGGCACTGTAAACTGTCGGCTTGGTGAGTCCTTCACCCTTCACAAACTACCATAAGTTGGTCTGTGGTAGCCCAAGGGTGCACTGGGGTTGTCCTTTGGTAGCAATGCTTCGACAGAACAAGCTACAGAATAGGCCGGTGTGTCTTCTATGCCATTTCAAAACCGATTGTCTGCAACAAAATACGCCCTGAAAACGCTCCCCCAACACCCAAACACCACACACACAGCTTTTTCACAGCTGAATTCAACATGGCAGGACTTGGGTACTTGGAGGATTCCTTCAGGAGGTTGCCCGTTCCTCCGCCCCTCCCCCCCCCCCCCCCGGTCCTGACTTCCGTTTCTCGCGCTGATGCAGCGTGAACGGTGAATAAAGCTCTCTCTCTCTGTCTCTCTCTCTCTTTCTCTCTCTCTCTGTCTCTCTCCACAAAGGGGGCTGGGGGGAGGAGGGTTGTGGCAACACAAGAGAGGTGGCCAGGCCCCCCCAGGCAGCCCAGCGGGGAGCCGCCGCAATTCACCCAGAGAGCCATAGAGAGGGGGCCCCACTGAAAAACTTCCTCCAGAACTGTCAATTAAGTTTCTGTGGCAACATATTTAAGTGGCCTCTTTATTGAGTTAAAAGTCCATTCAGACGCCGGGCACAAAGGAGGAAGCTGGGTCAAAGGGAACACAGAGGTGCTTTTGTGCGAGTGTGGTGGGTCCAAATGTATAATTAAGTAACGAGCGCAATCAGCACCGCAGACCAGTTGCCGGCATCGCCGCTCTGAGGGGAAGTGCCCGTCGTCGTGCCCGCAGTTGTGCCCTTGACTCAACTCTAAAAGCCTCACAGCTCCACTGCATGCACAGAAGCGGTCCGTAAAGCTTTGAGGCATTCTTGAAGTACTGCGTACAGGCATGTAGGGCCTACAGGCATAATGATGATTATTATTATTATTGTGATTGATGTTCATTATTAGGATTGTTCTGTTTGTCCTGCATGCATCCTGTATCTCAGATATAACGAGGCCATGTTCTGGAGGACAGAGGAACACGTGTGTTCTGTGTGCTGGTGAGCATGTGTGTATGCACTCAGATGATACAGGGTTCAGATGACATGTCTTGATTTTGTTGAGGAAGGTGCTTGACACCTCTCATTTCAATGTTTCACTTCTCAGAGTGAAGTTGAATATTTACTATAGGTGTAAGTGAAAATGGCTCAGATCCCCTAATTATTTGATTTTCTATTCAAGTTCTCAACAATAACTGATTTTCAGACTTTTGTACACAGTCTGGGAGAACTCAACCTGTAATCACCACATATTGTTTCTCACCACCCTATAATTTTGTAAAATATATTATTAAAATATATTATTTTTAAAACACAGAATTCTGATGGTTTTATTGTCTTGATTTGCCAACAACACCCGAAAGTCAAATCAACCCTTGTTGTCCACCTAGGAAGTAAAAGTGCTTCTGCCATAAGACTCCAACGGCGTATCTTGTGTAAGTACAGCAGCACTTTCTCCAAACTTGGAAGCCCTCTGATGGACTTAATGAGCCAAAAACCAAATGATGAACATGCAAACCCAAAGCTGCCTGCAGGATATCTGAGGGGAGGTTATTGAACACGGTGAAGATCTGCTGCTCGCACCGTTGCCAGACAAATCCTGGAGGATTTGCTCTTATTGGATATTCAAAAACCACTGAGATACAAAAAAAAGAAAAGAAAGAAACCTTCTGGTTAACAAGCAGCAGGATGAGCAGGAACATCTGCGCCTGGAAACCACAGACACGCTTCGGTTACCAGGTGATGGAGTTCACCCCCCCCCTTCCCCCTCCACCCCCCCCCACCCCTCCATTCCTCCCTCCTACTAGACATCTAAACATCTGATGGAATGTTCTGACATGAACGCAGCTTTCAACACTTCAGGATTGGGGGAGATGTGTCTGGAGATGAGCTCAGACAGGATGGTGGGCCCGGGGCCTAGCCCCCCACAGTGACCCCACATCTCAGCCCTGGACAGCAGCAGCAGCAGCCGAGGAAGAGGAGACAGATGGGGGCGGAAAACCATAGGACTTCTCCAGGCCACTTTTCTGGCTGGCAGCGATGGACGCGTGGAAGGAAGAAGGGGGGGGGGGGGAGGGGGGGGGGCACAATAAGCATCCCGACGCACGTCGAGAAACCAAATGAATCCCCCCCAAGTTTCCTCCCGTCTGAGGAGACTTGAAGATGGATTCACCTCAGAGACACGCGGAGACGACTCGCAGGGCGTTAGGAATGCAGCCGAGCATCCCTCCTCGTCTGTCCGCTCGAATACTGATGGGGGCCGGTCCGCGCCGGGAGAGAGTCTTGAAGTATTCAAGAGAAATACAAGAGTCTGGGGCCGGCCGGCGCGTTCATTTCACTGTCGACTTGCTCTCCAGAAAATTGAAATTATTACACCACCGAGGCCATCAATATTTGTGCTTCGGCCAAGACGATCGTCGAGGGAAAACTTAAGCGCCTGTGCCTCAAGGTTGGATGTCATATTTACCATAGACAAGCCAGGCCACGGGTACTTAGCCAAGTAACCAGATGTATCTTCACGTCGTCAAAGGAGGTGACCTAAATCTTGACGACACAAGTCCGAGGAGAGGGGTTCGACACGGGGTGGGGAGGGAGGGGGGCTGCGCGAGGCCACGTTAGCAACAGGAGCGGGCTCCCTGCTGTGGAGCGGCGCTGGAGCGGTCGGTTGGGGTAATGGTGTATTTAGACACACGGAGGATCCGACAGCGAGACACAGGATAGACAGGAAACAGACCCAATTTGGCCCCTCAATTTCCCTCCTGCGGCTCCGGGGATGAGGTGTGGGATATTGGCTCTGTTTCTGCCTCAGTGGGGGGGGGCAGTCAGAACCCCCACCCCCCCCCCAGCCAGCTAGAAACAACCGATCCGCCCGACAGAACCATCCCTGGGCCTAGGACTGACTCCATGCATCCTTAAAGTGCACTATGCCAGGTGAGGCACTGGGGCATCCATAATACATGAACCATATGATGTTTATATATACGTTCCTTCCTGTCCCGACGCGGCGTGGCTCACCAGTGTGTCCGGGCATGTACGAGGGGGCATGTACGAAATCTCAAATCGGATTTCTATTCAGATTGCGTGACACACGAGAGAGAGATAGGGGGGAGAGGGAGAGAGAGAGAGAGAGAGAGAGAGAGAGAGAGAGAAGTAAAAGCTTGACAAACAAACCTCTCTTGCACCCACGGAAGACGACACGACGGCGCTAAACCGAGAGACGCAGAGAAAACAAAACACGACAAACAACCAAGAAAATGTCAGGTTTCAATTGAGGAGGGGGGGGGGGGGGTAGGGGGGGGGGGGTAGGGGGGGGGGGAGAGGCCAGCGTTCCTATTTACCCGCAGGAGAATAAATAGCCGAGGCCATGGGCGAAACTTGACCGTCGGGGTCTGGAGATTTACAACGCTCACATAACAAGTGTCGCGGCGCTCACACCTTCCAGACCTCAGACGAGAGAGGGAAGAAAAAAACAAAAACGGGAGGCGATTTCTCTTGACCCCGGCCACCCGATTGAGAGAGCAACACCGAGCGCTCTGATTTGATCAAAGGCTCCGATCCATACGGACATTTGACCTTTCACCCTGCTTTTGCGGCTGCCTGGGAAGTCAGGTGATTACCCGGGGTCAAGATGAGGGGCCTGGGATCAGGGAAGTATCGACTGCAGCAGATGATGGAGGCTCCCGGAGAGAGGCCTCGGAGAGAGGGGCGAGTCGCTATCGACCTGCTGGGAGAGGCCCAGACGGCCGGAAGACTCGAATGGAAAACCATATCTGAGCTGGGGACCTTGACAAGCAGGGGGGGGATCTGCGACCCGTCTGGCAGGGACCAGAACCACCGTAATGGGAGAGGGGGGGCGGGGGATCTTTTCTCCATTTTATTCACCAGCGAGAAACACAACAGCCAACATTTTCCAAATCATTTGCAAAAAAATAATAAATAAAAAAAAACATCACGGACTGGGAATACACGTGAATACTCCGGCCTGGGAGCTGGGTGGGACGAGCTCGGCGCCTCGAGAGAGAATTGCTGCTTCCTGGCAGCCATGTTGTTTGTTTTCTCGCTATCCCCCCTCAGAGGTCTGCTTGGTTTCGCTCCGTCTCTGCCTACGCTGCCTGGCCTGGCCAGCTCCCAGAGAGCACCGCTGTAACCCCCCCGACCAGCTCGTAAACTCGCCTGGGTGTCGGCGATGCACGCCCACACACAAACACACACACACAGTTTATGCATCTCTGTTCTGACACGGGCTACAGGCCTGCCACTGGGCCACTGGAAATTTAAGTCGGGTGTAGGAGAAATTAGCCAAGGAAGGAAGGAAATGGGATGTTGACTTGAACTGGGCCCAAGGGCAGCTGAGAGTCTCCCCGCGCGGCTCCGCTGGCTGCCTGACAGTTTGATGGAGCGAGTGGAGGCTTCCCTGCGGCCCTCCAACGCCGTCTCTCGCACTGATGTAGCTCAGCGAGGAACAGATTGAGCCTCGGGGCATTGCTCTGTACTGCTACTCCCCTCCTCTCTTCTCCCTCCCTCCCTCCCTCCCTGGCTCCCCCCCCCCCTCTCTCTCTCTCTGTCTCTCTCTCTCTCTCTCTCCCTCAGTCCCTCTCTCTCTCTATCACTTACCACTCGCACACACACTGAGATTGGCTTCTCGTTCCCTGTAACTCTCCCTGCCTTGGACGGCGTCGTGATGAGCAGCACAGATGCCGTCTCCCTTCCAAGGAGGGAGGGAGGGAGGGAGGTAGAAGAGAGACAGAGAGGGGGAGAGAGAGAGAGAGAGAGTGAGTGAGGGGGGCCTGCGACAGTACAGCCATCATGAAACGAGTCTGGCGGCGACTCACAGCACGCTGGTCATGAGAAGCATGTGCCGCCGGGGGGCTCTGCTAATTTCGGGGGGCAGCCGAGCGTTTCACGCTAGACTTGTCATTGAGCCAGAGGGACAATCATACTGGGTGACAGCAATTGCCAGAGAGGGGGGGAGGCATTTTTCCTCCCTTTTCTTCCTTCCTTCCCTCCTTCCTTCCTTCCTTCCTTCCTTCCTTCCTTCCTTCCTTCCTTCCTTCCCTCCTTCCCTCCTTCCTTCCCTCCTTCCCTCCCTCCCTCCCTCCCTCCCTCCCCTCTTCTCTACCATGATCAAAAGCTGTCATAGGCAGGGTAAAGAATTACAAATGAGTGTCCTGTGGCAACGACTGGGGTAGGACTCCAATGCCACCCCCCCCCCCCCTCCCCCCTCCCCGTCACTGGGTCTCCTCCATCCTCAGAAGGAGCGGAATATCCAGCCCCCAAATCCCTCCCCCCAGCCCCCAAATCCCTCCCCCCAGCCCCCCCCCCCCCCTCCCCCCAGCCCCGCCTCCCCCCAGCCCTCCCCCTCCTCCCCCTTGCCCCGCCCCCCAACACACAGGCCTTTCAGATGTGTCCGTTCAGCACACCCAGTTAACACAGCGCTAATCTGTCCCACGTGGGGGGGGGGGGGGGTTGGGGTTAGTCCAGTCAAACACGCAGAACCGCAGCCCCTGTGTGGGTCTGCTTCCTGGGCCTGAGGTTGAGCACAGGCAAAGGCAAAACAGCAGGCCGCCCCATCTTTAATCAGCGGCACTGACACGCCGAGGATTCGTCTCGCCCTTGGGTTATCTCCGAAAACGGAGATAGAGAGCAGACCAAAGTCATAGAATCCTCGGAGGGGGGCGGGGAGTCGTCTCTGGGGTCAGTCTCTGGGGCGAGGAGAGCGGAGAATCGGTGTCGTGTCGGGTCTGATCTCCCAGAGGAGCTTTCTGGAAGACGCGGGGATACAAACCAGCCTGCCAGGAAACCCACACGGGGCTAACATTTTGTTTCTTGTCTCGGGAATCTCACCAATGTGGAGAGGAGGGGGGGGGGGGCAGGGATGGGGAGAGATGGAGAGAGAGAGAGCGAAGGAGAGAGAGAGAGAGCCCAACAGCTGCTTGTCTCCCCCTTAAAAAGCTGTACCACTGCCTGGGGTCTGTCAACTGGGAGAGAGGGAGAGGGAGGAGAGAGAGGGATGAAAGAGGGAGTGCGAGGAAAGATGTAGTCAGTAATGAAAGATCGGGGGTTGGGGAAGAGGGGGGCGGGGGGGGGTGAAGTAACCTAGCAGCAAGAGAGAGAAACTTCTGTTAATCTCCGAAACAAGCTATCATGAGAGAGAGGAGGAGACAGGCATAAAGACAGAGAGAGAGAGCACAGAGGGTACAGCAGGGAGGAGGAGACAGGCGTAAAGAGAGAGAGAGAGAGAGAGCACAGAGGGTACAGCAGAGAGGAGGAGACAGGCATAAAGAGAGAGAGAGAGCAGGGAGGGAGGGGAGAGAGGAGGAGAAGAGCAAAGGGAGGGAGGGGAGAGAGAGAGAGGGGAAGTAGGAGGAGGAGGTATTCACGGTGCACATCCTCGGGCGGTGAATAATTTAGAGGAGCGCTGGGACGCCGAAACAAAGACAAACACAAAACACTGGCAGCGTTTGACCCCAGAGCTGCAGCTCCAACAGCTCACATCAGAGGAGCTCTCTCTCTCTCCTCTCTCTCTCTCTCTCTCTCCCTCCCACGAGCGGCTCTCTCCCTCTCCCTCTCCCTCTCCCTCTCTCTCCCTCCCACGAGCGGCTCTCTTCCTCTCTCTCTCTCTCTCTCTCTCTCTCTCTCTTTCCTCTTCTGTTCCTCTCCCCCTCGCCCCTTCATGTCGGTTTCAGTGAGCCTGTGAGGAAACAGCTGTGCTCTTCTTTTGTCTCGCCTCGCGCTCTACAAGACCAAGAGACCCAACAGAATGGCTGACATCTTAGTTCCCCCAGTTCTCACCCTCCCTCCCTCACCCACCCTACACACACACCCCACTCGCCGAGAGTCTGCTAGCTGGCGTTGTGGCAGTCAGACATGGATGGCCAAGCCTGGGTGGGCACCGTCGGAGTGAGAAGCGCTGCTGTCTGATAGGCTAACGGGGAAGTAGCTAACAGCGGAGCAGGTACGGCGCGTTGGGGTTAGGATCTGGTGTCAACACAAATTCAAACGACAACAAACGGGCCTGAGAGCGTGGTGTGATGAGTAGCAGAACCTGGCTGTGGAGTTCCGTTCAGATGAGGAGTGACAGGGGATGGGGGCGGGGTGGGGTGCGCGACCCCCCCCCCCCCCCCCGCGCTCGTCACTGTGGAAGGACCTATTACTGTAATTACAGGATGATAGTTAAATTAGCGCTTACAGGGAAGGGGGAGGTGGAGTTGCCAGGTTTGCTTGTTTTGTGCACCGATGGACATGTGCAGAGTAATAGAAGATAAACACACAGGCTGCTGAACAAAGAGCCTGGGTAATGCAACAACCCCTTCTCTCTCTCTCTCTCTCTCTCTCTCTCTCTCTCTCTCTCTCTCTCTCTCTCTCTCTCTCTCTCTCTCTCTCTCTCTCTCTCTCTCTCTCTCTCTCTCTCTCTCTCTCTCTCTCTCTCTCTCTCTCTCTCTCTCTCTCTCTCTCTCTCTCTCTCTCACTCTCTCTCACTCTCACTCTTTCTCTCTCTCTGCCCCCTCCCCCTCTCTCTCTCTCTCCCCCTCCCTTCCCCCTTCTCACTATCTCC
This sequence comes from Hypomesus nipponensis, assembly GCF_054491055.1. Classification (NCBI taxonomy): domain Eukaryota; kingdom Metazoa; phylum Chordata; class Actinopteri; order Osmeriformes; family Osmeridae; genus Hypomesus; species Hypomesus nipponensis. Next base: position 8,342,837 of record NC_140388.1, on the reverse strand, counting down.
CTCATGTTCTCCCCCCACCCCTCTCTCTCTCTCTCCTTCTCTCTCTCTGTCTGTCTCCTGCGTTGTCTGAGCTGCTGATATTAATGGGACGTCCCTTGTTTGTAAACGAGCCAAGTTGTGTGCACCACCGCGGGCTGTCTATTACAGCAGGCCTTTGGGGCTGCAGCTCCATATGGCCTCGCATATGGCACTCAGCAGCATCAATTAATGTTGTTATAATACTGATTTTTTACGAGCAGTGTTTCCAATCCGGCTCTCGTCGCTTCTCCCTCCCTCTGTCTCCCCGCGTCCTGTCTTTTTTTCCCCTTTCCTATCATTTTTTTGTTTTTATCCTGTTCCGGCTGCACCGCACCTCAGAGGCAGAAGAGACGTGCGCGGACGGGAGTCACGGCTCAACGTGGCCGAGCAGAGAAGGAGGCGCAGAGGAGGAACATGGCGGTCAAACGGAGACAGTTACTATCAGAGGGGAGGGGGGGGGGGAGAGGGGGGGCAGAGCCAAACGCAGCTAGTTTCTGTTTCAGCCAGAAACTGATGGTACACCTGCTACACAGGCTGTCGTGGTCACGGGGGGGGGGGGGGGGGGGGGGCAGAGCAGGGACCCATTACAGAGTTGAAGCCTGTTTAATTGCGTGTTCAAAACCTTAGGAAGGTTGTTTTTTTTTGTGTGTTTTTTCTTTTACCCAGGTGCCTTTGGTGTGGGATCTGACAGGATGGGAACATGAGTACGGCAGAAAGCCAGCTCAAAGACTCCCAGCCACGCCGGCCTTGTCACAGACGCCACAATTAGAGAGGAGATCACTGCTAGCACCGCGCCAGTCCCCTGAATGGAACTCTCTCGTTTGAGGAACAGACTCGGGAGGGGGGGGGGGGGGGGGAGTGGGCTGTAAAACGCTACGGATGGATAATCACTCTCAGGGATGAAAGACCCTCGTTGCGTTCTGTCCACTGAGGGGAGCTTTCTGGACCCAGCGTTTGATTGTTTTTCTGTGGCTGCTGCCTCTGTTTCTGAAGGCAGGCAGGCAGGCGGATGACAGAGAAGAAGACAGACGGGAAGACAGACAAACAGGAAGACAGGCAGACAGGAAGACAGACAGACAGGAAGACAGACAGACAGACAGACAGACAGGAAGACAGACAGACAGACATTTCTAGCAGTACAATCTCATTACTCCCTGATGTGCGCCGAACAATCTGACAGTCTTTTCACCCTTTCGGTAGTTCTGAAAGGTTAAAGACCCTCTCTACCTACCATAAGTAACGCATGGCCTATACACCACTATAAGGATCATTAGGCTGCAGCCCGTGTGTTTGACTCACTCAAACAGATTACGTCGGGTACACAAGATCTTATTACAACTGACAGTAAGTCTAATGTCCGGGCCCATTCTCACTTAATCCCCTAATCTCTGTAATCTCATCTGTCTCACCCGCCTTTTCTCAGTTACAGTACATCTACTTAATCTTAATTCCGTTACTGTACAGCATACACAGTGGAGACAGAACGCTCTTTGTGTGTGTGTGTGTGTGTGTGTGTGGGGAGGAGGAGGAGGAGAGGGCAGCCTCCCACACCACCTCGCGCTGGCAGAAGCATCAGAGGTCTCTCACAAAACAACCCCCAGCTCCTTCACGGGGGAGGGGCCTCGCTCTCTAACTTGATTTCACACACGGCTCTTCGACCGTGGAAAAAAAAAAAAAAAAAAAGAGAGAGAGAAAGAGAGAGAGAGAGGAAAACAAAAAAACAAAGCTCTGTTTAAAGACTCTGCCAGGGATTGATTGAAAGCAACAACAAAAAAAGCGCCCTGGTTACCATGTGAACCCCCGCCTGTTGCTGGGGTGACCGTCCCAGAGTGCTTCCTGGGTAATTTTCGAGGTCACTGGTTTGTGTGCGTCTGGGAGGTGGAGATGAGCCCGTCCTCATTGAGGGCTCAGCGGGGTCTCTTTCATGAGGACCAGTGAACGCCCCCATTCATCCCTGCCACCTTCATTGGTCACGCTGGGTCTCTATCCAGGGCCCTGGACAAACTTTTATCCCCCCCTCTCCTCCCCCTCCCCCTCCCCCTCCCCCTCCCCCTCCTCCTCCCCCTCCTCTTTCTCTTTCTACCCCCCCACAGCAGCCACCTTCGTCATTCTCTGTGTGACGGAGGTAGTTAAAGGCTTTCAGACGCGGCTTTGGTCTTTGAGCAGCCTCTTACTCACATCAGACAACACCCCTAATGTGAGACCCCCTCCCCCCCCCCACCCCACATCCCCGCCACCCCCCTTAAAATAAAACCCCATCAGCTCTACAGTTCAATTTGAACTTTCAACAGCCCATTACCTTAGATCTCCCAGGGTACAGCCTTGGTCCTATCCCAAGTTCCCCCTACCAACCCCCCCAGCCCCTACCCCTACCCCTACCCCCCCAGCCCCCCAGTCCCCAGGTAGTGCTAGCAAGCCTGGCAGGGCCGCTGCGTTCCCTACAGAGTCATCCTAGCAAAGCTCGGGGCCATTATGGAGCTAAGCCTCTCTCCGCTGAGCTTCGGCAGTAATGGCTGTTCTTAGCCCAGCCAGTGGGCCCTTCCACCAGCTCATTCTCACTCTAACTGAGTCTCAGGTCTCGCCAAGTGAGAAGTGACTAATTGCGTCTCGTTGTTAGTGCCCCTGGAATGAGATCCACTTCAAGCAGTGACAGGCTGTGCAATCATTTCTTTTCTCCTTCCCCCCCCCCTCCCCCCTTCTTCTCACCCTCCGCCAAATTTACCCCTCTTGCTTCTCAGACTACTGGGCTGTAAAATTGAGCAGGCGTCAGGCAGGATACGGAATGAGAGCTGGCGTCCTCGACACGCTAACCTTGAGGAGAGCCACAGCGAGAGAAATGAAAAGTCGGCCATCTTGGTTTTGGGGGTTGAAGAGAAAGGGGGGGGGGGGCACGTTGATGACGCAGCGAACAAGGAGGGAGGACAAGGGCCTTTGGCAAACATGGGCACCAAGGGCGGACGAGGAAGAGGGACTCAAACTGAGGCCTAAATCACACGTGGTCGGACGTTGGAAGCCGTTGCTGGAAGGAAACAAGATGGCCGAGGGAGAAGAGACGGTTGATAAAGCCTGAAAGCTTTTTAGAGGCATGCAGACAGCATTGGTTGAATTCTTTGAAGAGAGAGAGAGAGATTCGGCCTCTTTTATAACAACCTCCCCTATTCCCCCCTTCCTCCCTTGTCCTCAGTTTGTAATGTGAAACGCTAACTCTGCCATTCCCTACCAAGCAGCCTAATCCACCATACTTACACAGCATGTACACAAACCAGATAAAGGTTTGAAAAACAATATCAGGGTAGGACTTGGAAAATGACATTTACAAAATGATCATCCCTTAAGCATATTCTCTAAACGACCAAACAAACTACCACTTAAAATGATATTAACTTAGGTGTGTGAGGCGTGCAAAAAAATGCAGCAATCCATTACCGTGTACTGTGGGCCACAAAAACCAACTCCCCCCCCTTCCCCCCCCTCCCCCCCCCCCCCCCCGGGATTGGTTCAAGATGGCAGCGTCTTTAAGAGAAACAAATGCAGCCTCCGTCCCTAACACATGATATTAGTGTTCAGAGATGGTCTCTCCACGAGAGATGAAGCAGGTTAGCCCTCCCAGGCTGGGCGTCGAGGCTGGGGCCTCCTCTGGGATGATGCGCAATCATTTGCGGGGAAATTACTTCAGTAATGAAGAATCCTGGCCCATAAATCGTCCAGGCCTCACCTTCCTCGCCTCTCGACTCCGGCGAAACAGCTAGTAAAAATTCCCTTTAAAAAATTCATGGCGCAATTTTGCTCAAATCCCTCCCAGCAAGCACAATTATGGAACTTTCATCTCAATTGATTTATGTGCTTGGCGAGGGGAGAGGGGCGGATGGGCGGAGGGAGGGGGTTTTGGGGGAGGGACTGGCTGTATGTTATTGTTTTTAAAAGGGAGGGTTAGGGCCTTTCATGGCAGAAGGGGAGGAGTATGTGGGGAGACTGAAGAGAAGAGTAGAGAGGTGTGGAGGGAGGGAGGGAGGGGCAGAGAGGGAGGGAGGGGGGAGGGATGGGGGGCAGAGAGGCGGGTGGATGAAGGAGGGTGGCGGGGGGGGGGCGTGTGGTGAGAAGGAGAAAGCATATTCCACTTGATTAATAACACTAATCAAATCATACAGTGTTCCACTGTGCCCCGAAATCGGAGGCTGTAATGTGTTCTAATGGCGAGGTTCATGGAGCTAAACTTGAGGGTGAAAACATGCCGACGACTGCCTCATGTCTTAATGAAAGCCGTTAAACTGCCATTTCCAGCAGCCATGAAATGAAAGAGGGAGATTGTTGTAATGTGCTATGGCTCCTGGCCTCTTTGGTGCACAGTAATAGATGGCTGTAACAAAGAGAGAGTGAGAGAGAGTGACATAAAGAGACAAAGAGATATATTGACAAAGAAAGAGGGAGAGGGAGAAAGATAGAAAGAGAGAGAAAGAGATGGAGCACAAGAAAGAAAGAATGACAACTGACAGAGAAAACGCCAGAATTATTGACATGAGGTGTGCGTCCCTAAAAACCGTCTAAGGTGAGAGTGTGTGTGTGTGTAGGGGGGGGGGGGGGGGGGGGGGGCGGGGGTGTAGGTAGTATGGAACAGAGTGAGGGAAGTCTGGTGGGAGGGGGGGAATCCGCCCCTGACACACGCCATCACCCGCTCACTTACGGATGAGGCCGGGTGCCTTGCTCCGTCCGTTATCCTTAGCTGAGCTGACAACAGCCACGTTTCATTACTGCTTTACTGCTGATGGGGCTCACCACCGGCCCCTATCCCCCTCTCCATTTGTCTCTGGCCTCGCACCCTCCATCCATCCATCAGGCTAGTAATCAGGAGGATGCCGGATTGAATCCCGGCTGTGCCAAATGACGTTGTGTCCTTGGGCAAGGCACTTCACCCTACTTGCCTCGGGGGAATGTCCCTGTACTTACTGTAAGTCGCTCTGGATAGGAGCGTCTGCTAAGTGAAGAAATGTAAATATGATGTAAATGTAATGTAAATCCCTCCCTCCCTCCATCCACCCTTCCACACCAGCCTTCTACTGTCTGGTTCGCATTGCCTCCCCTCAGTGTTGAAACTACGACTGTTGATCAATTCTAATCTGAGAGGTGGGCTGAATGCTGCAGGTGAATTGTTGTTTCTCATTCAGAGGCAGGTTATTGCCCTTTGTGTGTGTGCGGGGTGTGTGTGTGTGTGTGTTTTTGTTGTTAGTTAGTGAACATGGCAACATCTAATGTCCGATAAGAACTTGGAAAAGGAGGCACATAAAAAAGCATAATAAATAGTTTTGTTTAATCTTTTGTGTTATGCCTGATGGAAAGTATTTAATCAGTCAATCCTGTTTTGACAGAAGTACAATCTTGCGGAAAACCAAATAACAAACCTGAGAAAACAAAGACTGTTATTGTCGTTATTATCCTAATTATCCCCTGCGATATGGCGTGCAAAGCCTTCATCAGCATGAAACACAGTTTCATTTGGTTCCCACTTCCTGTTCCGACTGCATGCATGCGTTCTCTTGTCGCACAAACACTTGGCCGGCTTGCCGACAACTCAATCAGGAGGAATTACATTTCCATCAGATAAAAATGTAATTGATCTGAAAGATTACATAATATATAACTACATTACAGTGGCAGCACGACAGGGGGTCCCTAAGGGAGTGGGTCCACAGGGATCTCATTAGTGCCAACAGAGTGAATTATTAAGAGTTAAAGCAGTGACACTGAGGCCTAAGGATTCGCTGTAACTACTTGGTAAGTGTTCATCTCAACTTACGGCAACCCGAGATGTCTGTCCGCCGACCCACCCTCTATGAATACTGCAAGAGGAGGAGTTGTAATGGTCCATAATTGAACAGGTTCAGTCAGTGCACAGTCTGCACGCACACACACACAGACACACGCACACACACGGACGTCATCCTCTGTACTGTATTTCATCTAGCTTACGAACGTTGCTTGGTTACAATGACGTCATGTCCTGTGCGGTCATTTCAGTAGGAACACAATTACGTTGGCTTGGCGGGGAGATGGGGTGGAGGACAGGGGGTGGGTGGGGGGAGGGAGGGGGGGGGGGCTGGAGCTAGCAGCTAGCAGAGGTACCATACAGCATGTTGTGATTGTGAGGCTTGCCGGCGGTGGCTGAAGGAGATCCAAAAGTCAAGTGACACCGCAGCGCTGGTCTAAAGGGGATGACCAGCAGCGTGGCTCCCTGACCCTCACCTCAGACCCACAGCTGGCACGGGCCCCTGTGGGGAACATGAAGATCCAGTCCCTGCAGTGGGAGTCCCACATCCCGGAGGAGACCAGTGGCTGCCGGCCCCAGAGAGAGGAAGCTCTCCCTGCAGGCCTCCACGGCTCGCTCTCGCTGGTCTTTTCTTCCCCCCCCCTCTATCTCTCTCCCCACAGCCCTCCTGTGAGATCCTCCGCAAAATGAGAACTCAATTAACTCAGGAGAAATGAGGGCAGGGGAGGAGGAGGCCTCGGAGAGAGACACATAAAGAGAGAGGGAGAGAGAGAGCGAGAAAGAGAGAGACAGACAGAGAGAGACAGAGAGAGAGAGAGAGAGAGAGAGAGAGAGAGAGAGAGAGAGAGAGAGAGAGACAGACAGAGAGAGAGAGGCAGAGAGAGAGAGAGAGAGAGACAGAGAGAGAGAGAGAGGCAGAGAGAGAGAGAGAGGCAGAGAGAGAGAGAGGCTCTCTGGCCTGGTTACCTTTGCGCCTGAGCGTGGGCGAGGAGGGGGGAGTCGGGGTGTGCATTAAGTGTTCAGCAGAGTTAATCCCGTTCACAGTTCAAACCCGGCTGATGGGCGTGCCTCTTTACAGCACGAGGGCCAGTCACAGAAGGACAACCAGGAGAGAGACGCGGCCTGGGCGCTCGCTAGCCCCGAGACCACAGACGTAATCAAACACCCCTGCTGACACGCAAATAACCCCAAATACCTGGCCAGTGTTCAGTATTGGAGACACTGTAGGGAACTGTAAGAACCATCCATGATAACCGCTCACCGACCTCATCCAATCTGACAGTCAGCCTAATCCCACTGCCTGGAGCACAAGCCCAATATAAAAACCCAAGGGAGAAAAAAATAAAATAGATAGATATTGAAAAGGCCTTGGTATTTGATTTACAGTGTGGCCCTAATCCATGGATTTGGGTAAGATATAATACAAAGACACAATCTTACAGAACAACATGACCCAAATACCATAACATCTTGGTATGTTCCGGAAACACACGACAGAATGCAGAGCTGTGTGTGAGACAGGGTTCGAGCAGTTCAGTGGGGGGAACAAGAACTCCATCGTTGCCATGCATAATTGGGGTGTTTTTCCCGTAGTACTGTATCGCTGCCTTCTGTGATGTCAAACGACGCCCTGAGGACTTGAACCATTTCGGAAACATCACACATCAGTATCTGGCTGTACTGACAGGATATATTGTACATAAAGTGTAATGGTCGCCCACGCCCCCCCCCCCCCCCCCCCCACCTGGAACACCTTGTAAAATAGGCGACCCAGACAGCTCCCAAATTTCATATGATAAATACTATGTATGTTAAGAGCCAGAGGGGATTGTGGAGAATGTGTTTCCAAGAAAATCAGTCTGCCACCAGTACTTAAAGTGATTGAATAGCCTGTAAACACGAGCCGCAGGCTGTCTTGTTGCTGTCTGGAAGATACTAATAAGGTAGAGCTTCCAGCCGCAGAGAGAAGATGGGGGGGGGGGGGGGGGGGGGGGGGGAGACGTGTTCAGTTCATGAACTGAACACTGAGTGCAAGAGCTGTTAAAAATACCTCGCACTGCACTGTGCCTTGAACATGAACAGAAACTGGCGCCGAAACCACAAGACGAGAGAGAGAGAGAGAGAGAGAGAGAGAGAGAGAGAGAGAGAGAGAGAGAGAGAGAGAGAGCGAGAGCAAGAGCGAGAGCGAGAGAGAGAGAGAGAGCGTCAAGTTGGTCATAAGACACCGACAGTCAATAGCCGATAGTGTTCCTCACATTAGCCTAAATTAAAATTAGATCTGTCTTTAACAGTAATAAAAAGCCATATGAGGATACTTTTCCTCATCTCTCTCTCTCCCCCTCTCTACCTCTCCCTCCATCTGAAGAGAATCAATTCTCCTTTGTTCCCTCATATCTTGTAAAGAGCTCTTTGCTCTCCTGCCAAGGAGATTCCTCTATCAGTAAAATAAATTGCAGTCAGAGTAAAAAAAATAAAAAAGAGAAGTTAAATACAAAGAAAGAAGGGCGGGATGGGGGGGGACCGTGTCCACTTGAGAGAGCGTGGAGGCTACAGACAGCCTTGTTGATGTTGCAGGCTACATTAGACCCCAGATGAGCACGGAAATGAATTGAGCACACAATTTAGTTGTCGGGCTGAAAGGACGTCTTTGTGTCTCCCTCATTCATCAGCTGACAATAGAACTGTATTTAGACTAAGGGTATTACTCTAATAACAGCTTGACACAAGCAAGAACAGTCCAACATGGAGTCACCCAACGAGAGGTGGGATTTGGTGTCCAGAAGCATGTGACTTTTCACCACGAGGCGTACTGAAGCTAAGCACGTTTGTCCTCAAATTGAAAAGGGTTCCAGTGACTTCTGTGTCGTCAACTAAAAAACCGTTTTTTTTTTTTCTTTTTTTTGCTCAGCTTCCTCTTATAGCAAAAGAGTGAAGGGAGAAGTACATTATAGTTCCATTATAGCAGGCCGGACACCCACAACATGCTGTCGTTTCTACCTTGAGGTGGTGGAAGCTTTCGATTGCAACAAGTAGCTTTGGTTATAGCAAGCCTATCTGGAACCGGAAAGATCTGTGAGAAATGTACAAGCACAAAGAGGTGTCAGTAACACTACTGAATGACATGTAATCTTTGTGTGGGGGTCAGCCACAACCCAAACGGCCTAAAAAGAGTCTGTGTGTAAAGAGACTATTGTGCTTGCAGGATATCTAATCATAATAAGCCAGTATCATAGTAGCAAACTGCATGTTAATAGGACCAGCATACACTGGACCCATGGCCATAAGCCATTGAATGTATGGGATCGAGAATGACCCTGAGCTCGCTATTCGGTTTTGTTTGTTGACAAGGCCTCAGTGTTGTGAGAGACCTGACCCGGTTTAGTGTCCGAGCCCAGCCCCTGAGTGGCAGCGCGGGGACTGGTGGATGAGGCACCAGGTGAATAGCATCATTGTGGTGGACCACCGTGGAAGGCCCGGACTTGGTCCTGGGTCACGTTGCCACCCCTTCCCCCCTCCCTTCCCCAAGTGCACTTGGCCTCCAAGACAACCCCCCCCCCCCCCACCACCACCACCACCACACACACACACACACACGCACACACTCTCCCCTATCATCTTACATCCCTGCTCGTCACCTTAACAATAACAAAGGTCGCGTCGACCAACCGGATTCAGTTGGGCAGAATGAAACGTGTCTCGCTGGCTTGAAGCCGAGGCTGGGGGGAGAGAGAGCAGCAGCACCAGGGCTGGCCAGGGAGTATCCAGTGACCCTGGCTCAATATTCAGAAGGCTTGTGGGACCGCTGCTCTGGAGCTGGGGTCAGGCCCGGGTTCACCAACCAAAACAAGAATATCCTGCTGAGTGGAGGTGGCAGCGCTGAGGGACTGGGGGGAACCTAAAAGAAAACCTATATGTAGGCTAGGGCACGTGTGTGTGTGTGTGTGTGTGTGTGTGTGTGTGTGTGTGTGTGTAAAGGTGGGTTGTACAGTACAAGCCTAAGCCTAGCTAGACATTTCCAAAGCCCTGTTATTTTCCATGTGATAAAGTAAAGCGTATTGGAGGAATCGCGCATGGTTGAATCGAGCACCGAAACGCTCCTTAAATAATGGCACCCTCCGCTTCACCACCACAGGCATGCGTCAACTTGAAATTTGTAATTACTGTAATTGTGAGCCCACCAAATGGGTCTTCAATATACCCTTCACCGTTGAAAATACATGGTGTGCTCATCCACGACAAGACTGCTGAAAGCATCCATTCTCCAAGGCCTCAATTTACTAGCTTTGAAGGACATAGGAGAGCTGTGGAGATGGACCGAAAACTATCCTATCAGCAAGGCCACTTCCATACAGGAACTCTGTCACAACGGCCCCAGGACAAAGTGACCCTTTTAGAGAGCGCGTTGAGAAGATCTCCAACACTTTTTTAGAGAGCGCGTTGAGAAGATCTCCGACATCTATGGACCTGTGAACTGTGCCGCTATGGAGACCAACCTACATTGAATCCACTTATTCATTTGTCAAATGAATGTCATCGGAATGTCCATGGGCAGGACTAGGGCAAACATGGAGGTGATCATGTGATCAATGGTCACTGAGATGACCGTTGTTGGTTGAGAAGCCCAACGGCCTGGGGGAAGACACTATTCCTAGAGTCTAGTACACATCTACACTGGCATCAAATGTGCACACACACACACACACACACACACACACACACACACAAGCACACGGCGGGAAAAAAAAGAGGCAGTTAAGAGCAGGCACAATAGCTTGGCAATTAGTGGTTAGGGAGGAGGAAAAGTGGATCGGTTACAGTTGTTGAATGTTAATTACAGCGTTTTACAGCAGCGAGGAGATAACGAGATGGCGTGCGGCCTTTAACGAGAGCCGTGGAAATTGATGAAACTTGAGATCAGGGACAATGAGGCGTCGCTGGGGCTGTCAGCGCCTTGCGTTCCCCCTGCCTTTGTCCTAATGAAGGCGGACATGGATGTCTCCTTCTCTCCCCTCACTCCAAGGTGCAACGTGGCAGTCATTAGCCATAGCTCAACGATAACAGGAGGGATTTGGTGAAGGGTGGAATTTCCCCCCCCCGTGCTTCGATATGCCCCTGAATGTGATCATTTACCTTCGGCTTAGTCCAACAGCTGCTAATGTACTCCAGGCAACTCCTCTGCCTAACTAAAAAACGACAAACAGTTTTCCGTGGTCATTTGTGTGGTTTTATGGGTTTGGGAAAAGCCTCAAAAGAAAGGAAAAAGAAACGACAACTGCAATGCTAACCCTACTGATGCATAAACAAGTTGATTTGTGATGGACAGTTAAAGTGCAGTATTCTAACAGATGCAATGGCTGTGCTCTCCTTCGTGCAACCATTTGGAATGGAAGTAGCTCTCCCTTTTATTCTTGTAATGTTTCGCATATACAACAACCGGCAAGCATGATTCACAATAATAATATCATGTATTCATTTATCTTTTATCTAAAGCAACGTACAGGGGCTATTTGAACCAGAAACTTCTTGATTTTCATTTAAAGGCTCTACCACTGAGCCATACCTACCCCTCCACACATATGCTAGAACATAGTTACAGTACATGCGATCAAATATAACAGCTGAAGATGTGAAGCACTGAAGTCCAAACCCGGTACTAAACCAGCTGCAAAGAGGGTCGCCACATCAATGAGCCACATTGTGTATGTTCCCCTCCATACAAGGTCAAGTTCCAGATCATTCTGTGCATCGGGGGATAGGGAAACGACCAGTGGCCCAGCACACGGTGAATTATGGCCCATCCGGCCGATCCCACTGTGGGGATAAAGGGCTTGGTGAAATCCGGAGGTTAATATGGTCACGTTATGATCCCCCCTGCTTTGGAATGTGGGTTAATGGAGGCATTGATAGGCCTGGGTCGTTTTAATGCCCGAGACGATTATGATGATCTCATACCACAGGATTGAGGTAAATCTGGAACATACTTCAAAGTTCTCTCTGGTGACCCTAACAGACGCTTACACCCCCAGACACAGGGGGGGGGGGGGGGGGTCTCCTGCACGCCTAGCCCAGGAGCCTCTCTCCAAGGCCTCATCGTGGCTGGTGCCCCATCTTAACAGCAAGCACCCCATCTATGGAGGGGCACACGAGCCAAATAGGTAGGACTGGGTGTACAGCACAGTCACAAAAGGAAATACGCACATCACCAGTCCCCCTCGACAACATACTCTGATCGATGTAATGACATACGGGTAGCACTTGGCTGCTTCGGGTGCAAGGCTACCTCCGGACTGGAACGAACACACCGGGTCCGCACGCTGGAAGGACTCCATTTGACCCGTCTTTCCCACAACAAATGTCGAACGAACCAAAACGAAGAATTCAACCCGCCGACCTTATCAACCAGAAGTGTGCGGCGTGGAAAATGGCAGGTTTCACCCCGTGAGTTTGAAGGCGGTGCTGCAGCCCGCTGCGGGGGGAGATAGGGAGAGAGAAGCCTTTGAAACCGCAGAGACGGAACGCAGCCTCTGATGTTGCTCAGATGTCAATAAAAACAGGTGTTAACCAGATTAGCTAAAATGTTAAAAGCTCGAATAATCCAAGCCCAGATCCAACGTCGATCCGGCCCCGGAATACTAATGTGGCAGGGATGCATTATTAAATCACCGAAGTGTGTGTGCGCTTGTGTCGGGTGTATGTGTGTTTAAAAGCACTATGCCGGCCATTAAGAGTGCAGTCCACATCCATCTCCACAATAAAAGAAGAGAGATGGATGAGACCTGTTCACTTAAGAGAGGGCGCTTGTCTATGAGTGGGGCTATCTACCGTTGGCCCAGGACCCATGTTCCTCTTGACTGGAACACAAGCAGCACTTTCTGTGAAGAGAATAACTCCCACTTCCAGTTCCTTTCTAAGTGCACCCTAATATAGCCCTCTTGGTTCTAAACAAGACATGCCCGTCAGTGTCCTTCTCGATTTTCAAATGACAGTGAAGTAAATGGTTAAACAATGTTAGATATATGATTGTGGTGTGACTTGACTAGTATGTAGTGCTATATCTTGGTCTACACGTTTCAGTTTGTGAAGGTGTCTCGTGGTTGACGGTGGAATTCGCCATTCATGTTCAATAAGGTCTTTCCAGGTTTACAGAATCGAGGCATACCAGCAGTATGTTCTGGTTGAGTATCTTTCTCACATGACCAGGTTATGTGCACTCATGAACTGGTTCATTATCAGAGTTCACCATCCTGCTAGCGGGTTATTCCAGTTTGTCTTTCTAAGAAGAGCAGCTGGGCTGGGCTGATTTCGCAGTGGAAGATGACCGTAAAAACAAATGTTTTATCATTTTCTCTGGACTCACAGACCTGCTTTGAGGAGGCACTTGAAATATCTTCACAACTGTGATTTGTATTTTATTTTGTATTGAATATCATGCTCAGAGAACATTCTACAATCTGAAAAAAAGGTTGTATATCATGTCAAATATGCCCCGCCTGATCATCACACTTCCTGTCTCGCCTTCCCCCTGCCTCTTCACCTTCCCGGCGTTGCCATTCCATAATCGAATCAGCACCTGGCGACAGGCCTCACAGGTTGCATGGCTCCGGGCGTCCTCATTTGTAAACACCACCTGCTCATTCAGCCTCCTTTTGCGTCGCGTGGCATTAACCGCCAGCGTGAAATGGGATTCGGCACGCAACGAGTCGAGCGACCGGTACGTCCATGCGCGCGTGCTCCCGCGGGCGAAGCAAGCGTGGAGAACGTACAGTAACCTATACGTGCCGGGGATAGAGAGGCTTGTGGGTATGCATGAGGCGTGAGCGGTCCAGCCTGAGGTGAAACAAAGCTCTGTCGAACGTCCCTACGTGAAATGTCAAGCTAGCGCACGAGCTGCGCTTACGTTTCAAATATGCCGCGCATTGTGATGACTCTCGGCCGCGTTCTTTTCCGTCTCACGGCAGAAAGGACACCCGCTGGCACCACCTCTTTGTGGAAATGAAAACGAATGAAACAGTTGTACAGAAGTAACGAATATGGGACGACTATTTTAGCTGCGTACGTCTGACTTTGACGTCTCTCATTAGCCTTCCGACGTTCCTACGTTTCCTCAATCACTCACTTCAGTTAGCCAGCCTCGTTCCAACAGCAACTAATAAATCTCAGCACCAACCCTGCAGCCCTCCCAACATTATAGCACACTCCAATACATATTATCAACCGCTGTTTGAGGAACAACCATATTATGATATGGAGTCCAATGTTTAATGACGTTTAATAACTGATTGTGCACATTTTATGTGACCTGATCAGGTGTCCACTCTCATCTTTCTGTTATGATTTGATTCAGCTTGGAGGATGAATACATATCCACGGAGGGCTTTCGGTGCAGCTTTGTCACAACACACGCCAAGCCGCGCTCCCCAAGCATATCAGGCGACCTGCGACACAGGCTTCTAAACATGACCTCGACGCACAACCTCTGAGTTGCCATGACCCTGCCCCCTGCTCAACGTCAACAAAGCACTTTGCACATACAAAACGGTAGTGAGAAGAAAAAAGGAGAGAGATGGAAGGCAAAAAAAGATCTAAAAAATAGGGGGAAGAGAGAGAGAAAGAGAGAGAGAGAGAGTTAGAGAGAGAGAGAGAGAGAGAGAGAGAGAGAGAGAGAGAGAGGAGAAAAACACAATTATAAACCTCCATTTCTTCAGAGAACCATAAAGTCTTTTCCCAGAAGGGCCACTGAGTACAAATCAATTTCTTTCAGTCGATTACAAGCACAGAGGTTCTAACCTTCATTTGGGAGTCTAATACTCAGACAGTTATGTAGAACACATACCAATTAAGCAATTCTGCTCAAATAAGAGGGCCGTGAACTGACGCGATTATGGAGGCCAGGGCCCTGAGGAGACAAGGTTATCTGCTTAGGAGCAGGGAGAGCCAAGATGGGAGGAGGGAGCTCTGAGCAGAGGGAGAAAGAGACGAAGAAGAGAGGGGGGGGGGGGGAGGGAGGTGGAGGAAAGTCATTTATTAAGTCTAATATTCGGTGAAATGTTCCCGTGGTAGGAAGGTCGGGAGATTGCGTTAATATCCGGAGCCATGCTGAAAAGGTCACTCCATATCTGTACCGCCCACCGGAGTCATGTTGATGGGAACTGTTCAAACACATCTGATAACGCCCGCGTCGTCATCGCGCCTAGCGAGAGGTCTAGTGGCTGAGAGCAGAGAGAATGTGTCATTTGTGGAAATGATGCCCGGAATTTTGCTCTTCCACAGATTGATATTCATGTGCCGCTTTCCGGTAGCGTACCGTTGCTGTCGTTTATGGAACACGATGACAAAGGAGCTGTTCGGAAATGAGCTCCGCACACGCACAAGTGTTATATGTTGGATGTACCGAGTATCAATGATTTAATTTGACACAAAACGGGGGGTCGTGTCCAGTACTTAATGACACGGCACGAGCTGCATTCTTCACGTTGCCTTTGAATGCAGTTACTGACATACTCCTAGCCTGGAGAGACACCAAATGTTTTTTTTTTTTGCCTGCTTTTACCATCTTCTCATTCTAATACAAATGCCATTTTCTCTTGATGTGGATGCCTCTCTCCGCACTGAGATCAACACATTGTCATTCAGCGCTCAAGCGCACCTTAACCACAGCCTCGCTGCAGGGTGATTTATGGTAATTCCTGATAGCATGTGATAGGATACAGCCCATAAACCCGTGTGAGGTATGTGTGTTTCTATGGTAACCCGCTCTCCGTTTGGTAGCCTGGGAAGGTTCCGGCATGTTTCTCGTAGGCGCTGTCTATGTGAATGCCAGCGGTGGAAATGAAAAGCAGATCGTGGCAAAGCGGAGACACAGATGTTTGTGCGTTGCCTTTTAATCTCGTATTCCCTCGGTGCCAGCGAGAAACCCCCCCCTCCCTCTTCCCTCCTCCCGCCCCCCCCCCTTTTAGAATGGTAATTGGACGAGATGAATAACAAATAAACAAAACAAAAACAGACCGCATTCATTTTGTGCAGTTTAACACGTTGGAAGGGGTTGCACTTTATGATTATTAATGCTTGAGACTGAAAACAGATGAAAAAGTTGTGCTTTTTTAACAAGCAAGCGTGTGCCTGTGTCATTTGATCTATCCTATGTAAGCCTGTTCACCCATGCATATATTGAAATACACCAGTTATAACAAGACTTACATCACAGCAAAGGTAGGAGCCTTCTTCCTGCGTTGGTGCAGGCTATGGCCACAGGCCAGGCTAAAAGCACACTGAAATTCCACGCATTTCAATTCTGGGCTATTTTCCTAGAAGGGTGCCATCTCTTCGAGTAAAACTACCTGGATTAAAAGGAAAATAATTCACAGAGAAGGGGGTCGTGTCAATCATTTCCTTTCAGATACATGGTCACATGAAAACACACATAGAATCTGAGAACTGACTGATAGACATCCAGGTTGACTAACTCCCACATCCAACAACTTTAAAACCCATAATGATCTATTTAGTGCTATTTTTACCCCTCCTTCTGCTGTCTGATTCTCTCTGTGTACTGTATGTCTGGCATATGGCGTCGTTAACCCTCTTTCGTCAAAACCTTCATCACTAGATTCATTGCCTATAAATGTAGAATAATGATTTTTATTTAAGGGTTACCAGAACGAGTTTCAGACGACGCACACTTCGCCCCATCTGTCTAAACAGCAACAAGCCAACATTTCGGAGAGCCCTTCAGTGGTAGTGCACATTGATGGCATGGAGACACATTGCCTGCAAACATTACGCCTCCGCATGCCATCTCAGGAACAATTTGGGATATCTAAATACCATTTACATGAAAATATATCTCCCTTCTTTCAGATGTGTGTGTGTGTGTGTGTAGGGGGGGGGGGGGGGGGCACTGTCAAAAGCACCAGACATTTACTTTGATAACTCTGGCGGCTGAATCTTCCGATTTAATGGTGAGGCTCTGAGATTTCTGCCAGAGTCACAAGCCCGAAGCAGAGGGAAGAACGACAGAAGGAATATGAAAACTGGATGCGGGGAGGGGGGAAAAAGGCTTAACAGTCCTTTAAAACATTCATAAATAATGTACCTAATGCACTTCAGAGTTGCTGCCTGTTTAACTATGCATGCATGACACGCAATGGAGCCTGGTTCCTGGGCGGTCTTACAGAGACCTTGTTCTGTGGGGTCAACATGACGGCTCAGAGGGGGACCCGAGGCAGGCATCAAACCACTCAGCCTAGTACTCTACTCCCCCACCTACACACAGCCAGCCCACTGAGGCACTCTGGGCTACAGTCATGGCATGCCTCTGTGGAACACTACATCCCTGTAGCACCGCTAGCTCAGAAACACAGAAGAAAATGAAGACCGAGGAGGAAATAGAACAAATGAACGAGCATATGTCAGAAACGGGGAGAATAGCGAGAATTGGTACCCTCCACCTCCCAAAAAAAAAAAAAGACTAGCGAGGGACTAATTATCCAATTAATGAGCAATTAAACTCATGTGGGCTAATGGTCTGTGCTGGATTCAGTAATGGCCCAGTCAGATTGAGAGGGCTATTAAACACGCAAGGTGCTACTGTGGGGGAAAACTGAACTCTTGGCTGCAGCACATCGGGGCCTAGGCTGAACCCAAACAAAAGAAGTCCTGTCAACGAGCCACGTGATTGACAAACAGAATAGAACATGTGACAAAATGTCAAATTTCCTCATGAAAAATCAACAACGCGTTTCATAAAGGATTTCATTAGCGTGTGTAGCGCACTGCTAATGCATGCTAATTACATTCAAGCTAATATTTAATCACACACAGTATTTCAACAGTCATCTTGGGTTGAAGAAATACTAACTCTAATGAATGAATCCACAATGCCGCTAGGAAGTTCTTGGTACTGGGAAATGGGGGAGTGATGTTTAAAAATGCTTTTTCAACTGTGAGAATTATTAGCTTTGACTAATTTTCTACCCTAATGAAATTCCCTGGAGGGATATTTTGGGGCAATTAATAATGCACATTGAGTAATTAGCAACATAAATATGTATCGTGTTGTGTTCCATCTCAGGAAGTGGTTAGTTTAAAAATGATAACAGATAATACTACCACTACATCAGCTGGAACACCAAAAGTGGGTCAATTTCCAATATCTTCATTCAGACCCTTTTTTTTTTTTTTTAGCTGGGCACAAAAAAAGCAGTGCTTTTTTTTGTGCCCCCCATTTAACCGCGAACAATGCTACGTCATGCCATGCCAGAACTGGCGTCTACACAATTATTTTCAACCTGGTCAGAGGGGCGAGGGGTCTCTAAATTGAATTGAGACTCAAAGTGATGATTGGTAGGATCCTGGTGAGGTGAAACAGATGGGAGAGACCATTAACAATTAATTGACTTGTCACATGGTCAGGGCACACATCAGACAGAGGAGTAATTGCAGATGGGAAGTGGAAAAGGCTGAGGGGGCCCCGAGGTGAGACCTTGTATCCAACCGCTCTCCTCCACTTCAGAACATGACTCCCATCCCTGGTGGCCTCTCATTACACAGAGAAACTCTGGCAGTGTCGGAGCAAAGGTCAACTCGGCGTCAATACCGCCGCTAACCTTCAAACTGTCAACCTTTCAGAGCTGAAACGCCGTTGAGATCTAATTGGAAAAAGTCTTTGAATGTAGACCAGTTTTGTAGACACTACGTGAATTACAATATTTAAAGCATTTTAGGTTTTATTTATTTTTAGCTGATATTTTGTCAGAAGTGGCAAACAAGCTTGTCAACTTAGTTTGTCTGCTCAAAGGCACATATTTTATAGAAGACACTCCAAAAAAGAACGGTGGTAACAGACCTTGGCAGCGAGTAACCCCTGAGCTGGTCAACTGTGCAAACACAGGAAAGGTCTGCTCTGTTTTCCTCTTAAGGGCCCAACTGTCTGTAGGTTCACTTGAAGCTTATCTTTAGGGGCCTTGTGGTGAGGAGTGTGACATTCAGCCCCATCAGGTAGGGTTTCCTCCTCAGCGCGGAGGGGAGCAGGAGGTGGAGGGGGGGCGGGGGGTAGAGGGCTGCAATGTCAACAGGACAAACTGGAAGTGGAGATGGAGAGGCAATCAAGACCCACATCTGCGGGGACGGTATATAACTTGGGTTCAGACTGGATGTAATGGAGTGGCTTTTGTCTCGGTGAGCGATGGATTACTGGCTGGTCTGGTCCCCTGGGCCGGGGCCTGAGACCACAGCCATCTGGAAGTGATCCCTATCTCTTTCACCTCCATCCCAGACACAAGATGGCAGCCATTTTGTTTTTGTTTTTATCTCCCGTTTCTCTCTGTCTGACCACAGGTATGTAAACAATTAGATCAACTTCAACGACCGGAACTTCATGTTTGATTGATTTCTTGTCTCATTGCTTCTAATAAGGACTTCCTGTTTTAGTTTTCACAATAGGCACGTAAAAAGCTCTTTATAGCTTGCCAGAACGTTTCATCTTGACGTTACACTTGAATATGCGATACTGGACATAAGACTTGAGTCATTTCATAATAAAAGTCTTTAACAATGCTTTTAAAACTGATTCAACTTCACAGCTTGAGGCTGACATACTGGAGAAAGTGGTGCATTAAACTTTCCACAAGGAGAGACCTGAAGAAAGTGAGGTTAAAGAGGATTGAACCTTTCTCCGGTGACAGGTTTCTCATAGTAATGTTCCAGAAAGGTTAAATGGGTGCTTCTGAACATAGCTTGAGCCCTGGTAGAACAAGGCTGGACTCATAAAGGTGGGTCTCTCTGAAACCAAACGCTGGCAAATGTGTATTGGGCCAACAGCTTGTGCTAGTTACCAGCTTGTTTTAAATACTTCTCTCAAAGTGAATCCAATTACCGGCAGCCTTTGTTTGTTCAGACAAAAGCAGCAATGTTCAAGGTCTGCGTCTCCGATTTTAATCAATTCTCTGGGGAAGTGTGTGTGTGGGAGATACAGATCAAGTTCTGCTATAAGTCAGTGAGAAACGCGGTGTCTGTCTGTGTTTGTGTGTGTTTGTGTGTGTGCTTTGTTCACAATACGAGAGCGTGTCAATGTCTGAGTAATAGGAAGAGAGGACAATTCTGTACGTTTGAAAAGCTTAGTCGAAGCATTTCATCTTGCCAATATTAGAAACCTTGTGCACAAACCTAGACTTGTAAGTCTTTTTACACAGCTTCGTCTTCACAACAAGTTAGTTTGCGTGTGGTTGAAAAGCTTCAGCTCAAGGTTTTTGTTGTAATTATAACGCAGCAGCTAGGTTTCCGATCTCTACATGGGCTGTGAAAGAAACGAGAAAAAGCCCATTTGCTGTTATTGAACATATCTCTACCCTTTCAGACCTTTTCACAAGAAGAAGTTTTTAGAAGAACGTCTGACAAATTGCCTGTTCAATAACACCAGGTGAACAAAGGAGAACTGGACCGATATCCACCACATCACATCTACATTTACATTTAGCAGACGCTCTTATCCAGAGCAACTTACAGTAAGTTACATTCCCCCCGAGGCAAGCAGGGTGAAGTGCCTTGCCCAAAGACACAACGTCACTTGGCACGGTCGGGAATCGATCTGGCAACCTTCAAATTATTAACCGCTCAGCCACCTGACTCCCATCTCACATCACATCTGCCTTCATTCAAAAGAGGGTTTGTAGGACCACGGAAAAGTCAGATGGTCGGCCCTCTTTTTATCGTTTCAGTCCGTTCTCCTAGAAACGCAGCAGAAAGGAGGCCTGCCTGCTGCAAACCACTGTTGGTGCCGCATGGGTTGTTTTGCCCCCCAATGAATTCAGAAATGTTAAGATTTGCATTTCAATCTGGTAACCTCCCTCTTGGAGGCGGTAAAGGCGACCCCCCTCCCCGCCCCATCCCAGCTCGAAACCACATTAAGCACGCCGCCATCTTTTGTAAGGCCTGCAACAATGTCACTGGGGTCTCCCCTCTCCATCATTATGTCTAACGCTTTTGGCGGCCTGTTTACAAGCTAAATAAAATAGCTACACAAAACATCTGGAACCACAAAAGAGACCTTAAGTGGTCTCTTAAAAGGAAGCGCCGTGCACAGTCCCAGGCCCAGTTCAAGCCCTCTGGGCCTCGTTGCGATGCTGAGACTTTAAATGGGGAAACAACAGTTTCTTTTAAACTTTGTTTTATTTTATTTGGAGGGGGGGGGGCAATTAAGCAATGGGTTCAAAAAGGAACTGTAGACTGCCGATGTAGAAATATTTATTTCTATCTATCCACGTATCAATCTATCTATTCAAACACACATTCAGTTTAAACAACGTAAATAATTTCAGACGATCACAAATCTTGGTAAGAAAAACATTGTGCGCCGTTAAAAATACCACCTGCCAAAATGGATTCTGTTATGAACAGCAAAAGACTGCAAGCATTCCTGGACTTCAGCAAGTCTTCTAAATACCTCTACTTTCACGCCCACCTACGTTACATACAAATATACAGTACACATTTTTACATTTACATTTAGTCACTTAGCAGACGCTCTTATCCAGAGTTTTGCGATGTGTCTTTCCGAATGAGGAGATACCTTGGCAACGGTCTCTAGGAGCCCTGAAGGAACGCCATGAGCAGCGTTGAAGCTTTAAGTGCTCCACAGCGGGGCCCACCCCTGCTGACCGGCGGGTGCCAGCCGGTCCACGGAGAACGGCGGGGCGAGCATGTGAATCTAATCCCCACCCCGCGTGAGAACTTAATGGCCCGTGGTCCGTTCCTCTCTCTTCAACCCGGAGGTCGAGCGCACTTTATGGGGTCACTTTACCCCAAATTTACGATGTGGAATCCCTGTGACTTGGGTCTCGCTCTGTCGGGGGGGGGGGGGGGGGGGTGTTGGGGGGGGGTGTTGCTCTCTGACTGAAGGGAGCTTAGAGAGAACGTGTTGGAACGTTCCACTGGTCTGTACTGGAGAAGGCTTACGTCTTCCTTGTAGGGGAGGGGGGATCTTTGCACAAGGTCGTGGGACGCAAGTGAGGCAGACACTGAGTCACGTCCGAGAGCACGTAACACAATATCGAATGGAATGTCTCACATCTCTGTCCATACAGTAGGAGAGGTGATCTGGACTGGAATGCACTGTGCATAGAATTAGCTCAGGGTATGCTTAGAGCACCGGCTACGCCTCACATTCAAGATTTAATGGTCAAGCCATAAACAACAGTGGCGGAGGAGAAATGAGTTAGCTCCTCTCCGAATAACAGGCTTCTCTGGTGTGGTGTTCACGATTAATTCATATTCCCTTTATGAGGTGTGCAGTTTCACTGCTGAAAATGCCAAACTACTTGGGTGCCATGTTTGAGATTGACACATCAATAGTGGTTGTTAAAACTCTTGTGCTCTTCTGTGTGAATCAGCAAACAGTATCGTCTGCTTCCTGCTCTGAAGCATTAACTGAGTAGGAAGCAAAAAAATAAGAAATAATATATATGTATATATATATATATATATATATATATATATATATATAAATAAATCCCAAATGCTGTGTCTGCTTCTAATTTAACAGCTTGTGTAGGAGTGAAACACACTTTTTTTTGGCCTTGGCCCTGTTTGCCTCCCTGGAAGGAGCTATCTGAACAGAACTTTCCATCTCAGAGACTCGACATAAGCTACTGCGATGAGAAAACATACGGAAATGATTTTTTGAGAGGAGAGCGAAAATGCAATAATGCTTTTAAAAGCTCTAAAAAGGCATATCCGGATGAACAAAGCGGTCTTTTCCCGTATCGATTCACTCAATCCCACCCTCAATAAGAAGTTCTTATCTGCCTCCCGTACCTGATTCTGATTAGAGGTAATCTGTAGCGACGTACAAACATGCCAAAGTGTAACATACCCGGGAGAGGGAGAGCAATCTAATAAACCTCGACCACAGAACAGCCAAAGGAGGAGATCAAAAAGAAAAAAAATTATCTGCAGACGAGACATCAACTTTCACGTCTGAAACGAAAGGTCACCGGCGCAGAAAACCCGAGTTTGGGCCGACAGATAATCGCCTCGCTTCCCCGGGCCGTCGTGGAGAGTTACAGCGGCTGTTAAGTGTGCATAATGAATGCCGTAAAGCTGCCCTATAAAACGGGCGCAGGGCCAGGCACAGGGGAGACGACACAGCCGGCATTGGGTCTGCTACTGCCCACCCCTGTACAGAAGCTAAGCATTAGCAGCCAGCAGGCTCCTGTTGAGGGGGAGGGAGAGAGGGGAAGCGGGGGGGGGGGGGGGGGGGCATAGAGAGGGAGGCCCCCCCCCCCCACATCATTAATAAGCGCTAATATTTCAAAGGGAGGACAGCTGGTTGAGCATTATATTAAAAATCAAACGGTGTGACCTTGTTAAGACGGATGCCTGGTCTGGTGGCTCTCCCCTGGGTGCCTCCACACTGCCGCCTCGCACCGCACCGCATTAAAGGTCGCTCCTCTCTTAAAGGGCCCCGGCTCACGCTGGAGATATAAGGCTCCGACCGGCATTACGAGTGCCATTTCATTAAAGGAAAAGTAAAGCCGTGAGGTTTTTATAGACTGGCCTGCGTGATTGCTCGATCTGGTGAGTAAGTGGAAATGAAGGATGTTTGAAAGGCAGTGTAAATCTTAGATAGTGCTAACTTAACCTCTGCCGCATTGTAAAAGTCAAGGTGGAACACTTAGAGCTTTGTCAACAGCTAAAAGCGTTAACAAGTTAGAACAGCTTAGCATTGGTATGCTAAGGTACTTCTTTAAATGTGTTACTTTATTTATCATCAGACAATATATTTATTTTATATTATTTAATTTTTCTGCCATATTATTACATTATGGATTATATACATATATTTATAGATTAACTTTAAAAGATAATCTGTGCCAGACATTCCCTGACATCAGGGCTAGCACATGGCTAGACACTGTGCTAGCAGCTTAGCTTCTCACCCAGAGGAGTGTCTCCTGCACTGGATATTTAGCTCACGCCACCTTAACAGAGCCCACAGTCCTCCCAGTTGAAGAGTCTCGTTCGGGTCAGTATGGTGATTTATAGCCCAGTAATTAGCCCCAGATGACAATGATGAATGCACTACACTAACACCTTTGTACGCTGCCTTGTTAGAGAGCATCTGAGCGGGCGAGCAAAGCTATCATTTAGGAGAAAGCTCTTAATTACCCTGGCACAATTATGAATATACTACTGACAGACGCCCAGCTGTTTTGACGCGGCGCAGAGAAGGACGGGAGGATGGAGGGAGGAGGGAGGGGTTGAGGGAGGGAGGATGGAGGGAGGAGGGAGGGGTTGAGGGAGGGAGGATGGAGGTAGGATAGAGGGGTTGAGGGAGGGAGGATGGAGGGAGGAGGGAGGGCTTGAGGCAGGGAGGATGGAGGGAGGAGGGAGGGGTTGAGGGAGGGAGGATGGAGGGAGGAGGGAGGGGTTGAGGGAGGGAGGATGGAGGGAGGAGGGAGGGGTTGAGGGAGGGAGGATGGAGGTAGGATAGAGGGGTTGAGGGAGGGAGGATGGAGGGAGGAGGGAGGGGTTGAGGCAGGGAGGATGGAGGGAGGAGGGAGGGGTTGAGGCAGGGAGGATGGAGGGAGGAGGGAGGGAGGATGGATGGAGGAGGGAGGGGTTGAGGGAGGGAGGATGGAGGGAGGAGGGAGGGGTTGAGGGAGGGAGGATGGAGGTAGGATAGAGGGGTTGAGGGAGGGAGGATGGAGGGAGGAGGGAGGGGTTGAGGCAGGGAGGATGGAGGGAGGAGGGAGGGGTTGAGGGAGGGAGGATGGAGGGAGGAGGGAGGGGTTGAGGGAGGGAGGATGGAGGGAGGAGGGAGGGGTTGAGGGAGGGAGGATGGAGGGAGGATAGAGGGATGGTGGAACAGAGCCTGGATATTCATGGGTACCAAACAGACAGCTCAGTCTGAGTCCATGTGTGCAGTGGAGAATACAGCATTATCACTCCCTGCTCTAGGGAGGGAAAAAAGTCATTTTTCTCTGAGGGCAATCAAAGGTGTGAGGAAAAAAAAGTAGATTTAATGTAAAAATGTAATGCAGTTCCAAGTTAAGGGGATGATGGATTGGTTAAAGGGAACATCTCCACAAGTACAGTAGGAACATAAAGCGTTTCACTGCAGTGGGTATCAGACCTCCTCCAACCTGTTAGAGGGGGGTTAGAAGGATTACATCATCATGGGGCACATCCTCCGAGGCAACCCCGCGTCCTGAGCAGAACTGGAGCCTCGGCAAGCATCACACGGGTTATAACGGGCTCTTGACATTTCACCAGGAGGGGTCAACTGGGCCTCCTACGAGGCCAACATATATTTAAGTTTTGTTTGAATCACAAATTAGAGTTTCCGAGCAGGAAGTTGGGGAAAGGGGCCGGGTGGTGGTGGGGGGGGGGGGATCCGACTGGTCTCATTCTCTAAATATTTGGAGGGCTAGTAATTTGCTTTTGTGATATAAGATGGATTTTTCTTTGGAGTTAAAAATCCCATAATGATTTCCATCCGTGGGGGGGGGGGTGGAGGGTAGTGTGTGTGTGTGGGTGGGAGTGACTCTGTTGTGTCTGAGTGGGTGGATCAACTGGGAGAGGAGAGGGAGGAGGGGGGGGGGGTCATGGTGACCCAGAGCACTGTGAACCACAGCACATAGCACAGACACAACATGGTGTGGACACAAATGCAAAACACACACACACACAGTAGTGTCGTATTTCATGCATTTAGTACTTAACACTTAGTACTAGTCAGTTGAGCCCAGAACATCCAGGGTCTAGAACATGCAGGGTGTGTATTACATGG
Source organism: Hypomesus nipponensis (assembly GCF_054491055.1). Taxonomy (NCBI): domain Eukaryota; kingdom Metazoa; phylum Chordata; class Actinopteri; order Osmeriformes; family Osmeridae; genus Hypomesus; species Hypomesus nipponensis. The sequence continues at coordinate 8,317,272 of NC_140388.1, read as the reverse complement.
CAGTACTATTAGCCCCTTTACAGCCAGAACTGACATGAATAGTGAAGCGCTTCTGCTGTGGCTTCATCAATGCAGCAATGTGAATCCTGCAGCGATATTAAAACCCAATAATGATCCTATCTTTAGCTCTCTCAAGGGAATCTCACAAAGGTCCACAATTGGCTCAAAACATCTCTAATTACACAGCATTTGACAAGCATTTCAAGCCATATGCTAGACATTCGAAATGGAAATGTATGGTAATTTGGCTATTTATGGCCCATCTCATATACAAAAGCAATGATTGTTGGGGGTGGAGTTCTATATCCGGACACTGGTAGACCCAGGGGGGGGGGGGGGAGGGGCAGGGTCAACATCCATCTAGGAAGGGGGAGTAGTGGAGACTGCCTTTCACACCATGTGTGCGACACAAATTGAAACAAGAAAGGGATTCCAGATCATTTGTGAACTTGAGGATCTGATCTTTGAAAACAAATTGTGTCTGTGTGGTACATGTGTGTGTCCGTGAAATAAAATGTATTTTTGTCCAGCCCATTCTCAATTGTTGGTAACGTTCAGCTCACTCCCATGTACACCCTAGCGAACGGTTGAGCTGCTAAATTGAATTGAACACAATCCTCAGGAGAAAGGGATTGCACTCATCGTGCGAAATGAAACACCCCAAATAAGACTGCTTCAATAAAGGACATTCTTGACAGAAAAACATCAATTTCCAATGTATGGTGTAGTATGAAACCATAGCTATGACTTTACCATCTTAAAATCAAATAGGGGATCAGTAGGAAATCTTCAACATCACGCTTAGCTTACATACATCTTATTTACAAATAAGAGACTATCATTTACAAATACCATTATGGAATGAATGTTTATTTAGAAAAGATTATAAAAACTAAAAATGAAAATACAGATAGGGGCTAATACAGAACATGAAGCTATAGTTAGCGGTCAAAGTTCAGTTTGCAACTAGAATGTATAAATACCCAATACAACACTTTCCCATGAGAGTAGCATTGTCAGAAACGACAAATAGATCACGATAAGGATAAACGACAACCTCTGAGACAGTCACAATGCCAATTCTGATAATAAACGTGTTCCCGTGCCAACAACATCTTTTTTTCCGGGATTAAAAAGGGGGATTACTCCTGACTGCTGACTGCTGACTCTGTTTCAATGACTATTTACTGCACATCTCCCTCACATTCCGGCTGTCACCATCAGACTCTCTGCCACACAGCACACGTAGTATTTGTTTACACACATGCGCACATACACACGCACACACAAACACAAACAGCAGGGGGGCGAATTTACTCGCAAAATTTCAATGTCACACAGCTCTTTTTGAAATCAAGCATCCCTTTGGAATAAATACAAACAAACTCCCCCCCCCCCCCCCCGTGTCTTGTCAAAACCAGTCACAACAATTGGCTGAGTAGGTGGAAGAGTGAGGGGGAGCGGGGGGTGGGGGGGTGGAGGGAGGGAGGGTAGAAGGAGGCCACTAACCTGCCCAGTGGCAGGAGCAGAGCTGTCATCTCAAGCATGTCACCGCCCGACTGTGCTGCTCACAGGCGACAGGCTGTGCACATGGGCTGGTCAGGACCGCCCCCCCGCCCCCCACTGCGATCTTTACCCCTGCCATGGGGGGCGGGCTGATCAAGAAGGTGTGGCGGGGTGTGTGTGTGTGTGTGTGTGTCAGGCAGGAACAGATAGTGATGTATCGCCCTGGCCTATAGTTAGACACATCCTCTAAACACTGTGATCAGTCCTCGGGTGCCTCGCGCCCCCTACCCTGCACCTCACAGCCTTACTCTGTGATCCTTAATTATAGGTGTCTAAACAAGGCTGGAACCAGATGGGGTGTGTGGGGAGGGCGTGTGTGTGTGTGTGTGGAGGGGGAGAGGTGAGCTGAGAGAGGAAGCATAGGGGGGGTAAGGACATGGAGGGGCTAGGGGGGTTGAGGAGAGTGTGGTGGTGTGGGGGTGAGAAGAAAGGGGTGTTTGGGGTGAGGAGGGGAAGTGGTTAGGGGGTTTGGGGGGTGAGGAAGGTGAGGAGAGTTGGGGGTGAGAGAGAGGGGAGACGGGGGGAGGAGAAAGGGTTGGGGGCTGAGAAGAGGGGGAGGTTGGGGGTGAAGAGGGTGAAGTAAGGTGAGGAGATGTGATTTGGGGGCAAGGAGAGAGAGGGGCGGGAGATGGAGGTGAGGAGACAGTGGCGGGGTATGAGGAGAGAGAGGGGTGGGGGGGTGAGGAGAGAGAGGGGCAGGGGTGAGGAGAGAAAGGGGTGGGGTGGGGGGGGGTGAGGACAGCAGGGTTTCTCATCATCCAGGCATAAACGGTCTCTCTTCCCCCGTTTCTTCGCACTGCAGTAATTGCGGCTCCGGCTCATTTGAGCTTGTCGTCTTCTCTGATAAGGCGCCGGTATTAAATATGACAAAAGATTGATACACACTCACGCGTCTCACAGCCGCCACAGACGGGAGTTATTGCAGATTTTGGGGGCGAGATATCAGGGAAAAGCGATTTAACACATTCAGAGGTAGACGGCAAAGAGCCTCACAGCAAAAAATAACAATCTCACAGTAGGACTCGGAGGGGGACATTTCACGACACACAATTATGCCTCAGTTAAAACCGAGCCAACATGGCCAACTGCAATTAAACAGGGAGGGACACATGGCGCCTCAACACTCGGCGATGCACAATGGGTAAACCGATAGCCTGCGTTACGGTACATTCCTATCGATCAACAAAGACTCATATACAACGACCATGCCGGCCAAACACCTTCCAGAATAAGGCGAGAGCAGTCATGATTCAACGGCTCGTACATAATTTAGTGTATCATCGATGTGAAAGTCGAGAAAATTGAGCAAATTGCCATTCTGACATTGAATATTAACAAAGGAAGAGGAATGCCAAGGCTAATTTCAGGCTGTGTCTGGATGGAATAATAATATGGTGTTTTGGCAGCCGACGCATAAAAGCATGTGATACCTCAGCTCCAAATTGAAGGAAGCAGCATCTTCACAGTTCATTACCACTTCCCTTCGCTCGCTAATCAAAAAGCGGCGCGCTCCGATGTGTCAACAGAGACGCGTTTTCATTTACACAGACGTGCAGAGAGAAGGGGTGGGGGGTGGGGGGGGGGGAAATACATTAACAAAATTAGAGACCAAGTCATTCTAAAGGTTCTCTGTTTCACATGACTTCATTTGTGTGTGTGTGTGAGAGGGGGGAGGGTATGTATGGGGTGACGTCTAATGTGTTGTAAAAGGTATCGCATGTACCACCGAAAAAACTGCTATATACCACTGTGCACGTCTAATCCTTGATCTTAAGAACGTTCTACAGTATATGGCACTGGTCCGTCGCATTGGATAAAAGCACCTGCCAGATGACTATGTCAAACGACACGCCAATGAGCGAGGGACATGAGGCACGCTGGAGATCTGAAACGCTCGATATTTCCCTCGGGGGACAATCCCCGCACACTCGCTGACAGAGACAGCCGTCCTGAGTGGCAAACTATCAGGCCTCTCCACCAAGGTAACTGAGCCCCCCCGTGCCGTCAAACACCCTGAACCAGGGAGCCCAGGGAGGCCCAATCTCATCCGAGGCCTTCTCAGGGCTAACGCTAGCTATGAACTGGAATCCAATGACCCGACAAGCCAAGTGGCCACAGGCACCCCCGCCCATGGAGAGTGGAGCACACACACAGATTCCATTAGAGGGTTTCTAAAGTCGTCACACAGTACGAATGGGCCCCATCATGCTGGCAAGTTTCTGACACTTGAAATTAAACGTATTTTTCATCTCCGACTAAAGCCCCGCAGACGATGGCTGCGTGCCACTGTCGAAGGGCCTGTCTTGACTTTTTCATGTCGAGGATTCATGGAGGATCCCGCACATCCCCGGGAACGTGAGTGCGGTCTATTGTGGTGTGGCGATGTCCCTCTGAGCCTGGTGGAGTAGGCTGCAAAGCCCTGGTGTGAAGTCAGGTGGCTGAGCGGTTAGGGAATCGGGCTAGTAATCTGAAGGTCGCCAGTTTGATTCCCGGCCACACCAAATTACATTGTGTCCTTGGGCACCCTATTTGCCTCGGGGGGGGGGGGGGGGAATGTCCCTGTACTTACTGTAAGTCGCTCTGGATGAGAATGACTAAACGTAAATGTGTAGAGGCCGCTAGGAGTAGGAACGAGATCTCACTCATCTGTGGACGGGTTTGGAGTTGGTTACCGGCTCTGTCATCATCCTACTGTCTCCAAGCCAAATGTCTTCACCCTTGCCAGCCCAGCCCAGGACTTCCCAGCCTCACCCAGGGCTTATCTCCCTGGCCCACACAGGGTGGATATGCTGCTAACCCTAACCCCAGGCATTTGGCCAAGTCATATGCTCAATACCTCAGCCAGGTCACAGCATTGTGTTGAGTCCCCGCCACAATCGGGACAGGGATCACATGACCCCCCACAGGTCATGTGATCCCTACAGGTCGCCACCCACACGGGCAGGTGCAAAGACACTGCTTTGGCTTCTGGCCATGTCTCCTGGTACAGCAATGTTTGAGGGATTGTAGACGCTGCACTCTCTATACTTCACTAGAACCACTATAATCAAGGGAACGGGAATGCCAAGTATTTCAATACTGAAGTTCAGAAGTTTCAGCTGGGACATAAAATAAATGTTCTTCCCATTTAAGACAGATGAGGTAAACAAAAATATGCTGAACCAAGTGCATTTCAGTGAAAGCACATCTCACTCTTTAAAGGGAGACATACAGCGATTTATAAATGATTTTTACAAGTTCAACGACGTTACGAAGGGCCATTCCCTACTTTGCATTCACTGACTTCCATCCGACACATTAAAAGAGGCTGTCGTCCAGCCATGGAGGACACATTTATTTCGAGCTCGTGAAAGAAAGAAAAAAAAACACAGCTGAGGCGAAAATCACCAACGGCAACTCATTAAAAGTGTGAGACAAGCTCCCTGTGTGGATACGCCTCATTGTCTCCCTGGGAGACGGTCACAACCAGACTCCTGGACGTGTTTTCCACGGGTCTGATGAATTGAGCCATAAAAGGTGATTGGCTCAAATGAAAGCCTGTGCCTTGAAGACCAAAAAACCGCTCAGTTGGAATTGAATACTCCACCACAGGGAAATATGAGGGGGCTGGGGAGAGGGCCGGGGGAGAGGGGGAGACAACGTGGACAGTCTCGAAACCTTGCACGGATTTAACTGCCAAACAGCAAAACATGACTTCCAGGCAAAGCGAGGCTGCGTCATTTGCGTTTGCTAGACTGTAGCTGGTTTTCAGGTGATTGATCCACTGCCCCGGATTTGCTGCCGTGGCAACATGCCAATCCTCCAAGTGGAGAAACAGGTCGCCTTAACAATGACAACGCAGATCATTTGTGTAATTCCAGCTGTGTGAAACTTGCGAAAAGACCTTAGATGACTCCATAGGCCTGCGGCGCAGGGCTGAGGGTGTGTTAAGATGAAAGCAGCGCCGCCTAAACAGCTCCAGGGTGCTCTACGGCCCACCAGGCCACAGGGGGCGGGGGCTATATGAGGTGACGTGGTCAGAGAAATACATGGAGCCATGACGCTCCACGGCAGCTCTACGAAGCGGAACAGCCGACAAGAGAAGCCGCTCCTGATATCTGCCATTTTGGTGAGAGAGTGAAAAGAGAGTGTAAAAAAACAATTTCCGTTTGAAATCGAACGGTCCTGGAGTACAGCGTTAATCCAGTCAGGAAGTAGTGGTCCAAATGAACTTCCCAGGTTCACCTCCAGCACAGCGTGAACAAGCCCGTCACCAGGCAGAAGCGACAAAGCGCTTGAGGCCCTTGACAACCGGGGACATCCCTAGAACAAACCAGTCAGACGCTCCCACGAGCTACTGTGCAAAACAAACAAGACGATGCAATCGCACCGCTATCGACGCCCGGACCACTTTGGGGGCTGCGCGATAGCATCTGTGTGTTGTACCAGAGTTTCTCCCGGAGGAGGGTGAACTCCCGGGCTACCCCAGGCCGGGGCCTGCGTACGTGGGCCTCTGCTCATCCAGAAGCCCCTGGAGTCCCACTCCTTCCGACTGGCTGACTCCCACGGCGCTAGCTTTGGGGAGGCCGTGTGAGGCGGTAAGACACACTGACACGTACGTGAGACTCACCAGCCATGTCAACCTCCAGCACTCACTGGCAGGAACAAGGGTCGCTAAAGTGATTTCAACATCAAATCGAGAAGAGCATCCATGACGTGTAGGAATATATTTTGGAAAACGTCTCGTACGGTTGTTTGTCTTAGCTGTGAAATTGCAACAATGGATTGTCACAGTGAGCCTTTAAATGATAACAAATAAACTGTAAAGTAGAACAAACTGTTCAGAATAGAATCAATACAAGGGCAACATACAGAGAGAGACCTCTGTGGTATTTCACCCCCGCCCACTTTCACACATCCTGTTCATGAGTGGAGAGGCAAGGGGATCTTAGACATGACTATTGAAACCTCGCACTGACAACCTCAGAGGCCAGGGTGAGACCAGAATGACTTCTCCTTTTCGCTCATCACCTCGCCTATATTCTCATCATGTCTCATTGGGGTTCGTTTTTATCTCCTCATCGAAACAGGTGAGATTGTTATCACGGCTCCTCTCCGCCACAAAGCTTCATCGGTTGTGAAACCTCAGACGAGCAGAGCGTGTGGGAACCAAAGTATCAGTTTGGCTCACCTCGGGGAGGACCTTTATAGACGCGCGGGCGGTTTCACTGAAAAAGGCGAGAAACTGCACAAAGCGCACAGCCGGCTGTTGAATGCAAACTGACAGTGGAAATATTTTTCTTTCTTTCTTTCCTTCCTTCCTTCCACCCCCCCCCCTCCTTTTACTTGTCTGCTTTGTGTTTCACCTTTTCCAGATCGTACTGGCTGATTAGAAGATTGATTTACAACATTGAAAATAAGTGTTGGGACAGGCCGCCCCATTTGCATGTTGGCTGCTGAGCTGAGAGAGAAAAAACAGAGATGCAAGATGTGATAGCCTTCAAACTTAGAAATCTCTCTCAATCAGAGCTTTCTTAGCCGTGAATGCCAAACACCTTCATGACAGAGCCGGGGAGATAGTCTGTCCCCTACGAGGAGCCATTATGCGTCGTCGAGAACCTGGCTCTATTCTTTGGAGGATAAATCAATGCTTTATATGCAATATCAAGATCAAAGTTAATTCTTTGCGCTTACAATTGAGCTCCCTTATCGAATTCCGGAGCTGCAATGTGACTAGCAGTTATAACTCCCGAGGCAATAGGCACTCAATCCTCCCTTGTGACATTCCATTACGCAATCTCTCATAAAAAAAAAAGTTAAGGAAAAAAAAAAAAAGGGAAGAAGCTCTGCGGTTTCATTCCGTTACCTTCCGGTAGAAACGATGACAGGCTTTTCCTCAAACGTTCAAAGCAAACAAGGAGGACGGGGGGAACTGTGGAGGTCTTGTTCTCGGCTGTGAACTGGCACACTGCAGCCTTTGTGGACCCTCAGGGAGCCGTTAGGCAAGAGCTCTCCAGGATTAAAGGACAAGGACGGCAGATCAAGTCAAGAGGGCCCAGGGCTGGCTTGTGGAGCTGGAGGTCAGCATAATATTCCAAGCACCTCGGTCGCTGTGTAATTTAGGCGGCCATGAAAGTTGCCCCCCCCCCCCCCCCCCCAGTTTAATGAGACAGGCTGGATTTGGAGTGAGCACGTCTGAAAGCCAGGCAGGGAGCAGTCCGTCCAACAGGCGAACGCCGCTGAAGACGAGAGCGCACCCTTCGGGTGAGAACCGCAGGCTGGAGCAAAGCCCCTAACACTTCCAACTCCTCTTCCTCTGCTCTCCCCCAGCAGTGATTGCGCCAGCCTCCTTCCAGCTGCATTAGCCTAGCCGGCAGCCGGAGAGCGGCCGCTCCATCAGTAATGTCACGGGCACTTTAACGTGATAAAGCGTGCCGCGGCGCCGTTGGCATGAATAATTCACATTATCGTACCCAGAGAGGGATTGACTTTGCAACAATGACTAGGAAAGGGGGGGGAACAGATGTATGATCTTTAAGGCACGCGGGGCCTTCTGTTTTGGGTGAGCGAGCAATTTTAATTCAATTTGATATTTCTTTCAAACTGCCAGCCAGGCTGACAGGAACCTTGAGCCCGGCCAGCGACAATAAATAGTTTGGGACCCGGAGCCAACGGCTTGGTCGGGGGCTTCCCTGTACCATCCATCATGGTGGCAGTTCAATGATGTCAAATAAGTACCCCTGTCGAAAGTCATCTTTTATCATCACGTATGAATCTATCTGCAGATTATATCACGGCGCACATAGGAGGCCCTCCCTCATAGACATGATAGGGAGATGATATGGAAATGGGCTACATGGTGGTGAAGTGGATTTCTGCTGGGAGATGGATTCACACCCCTGACTGTGAGTATGTGTCACTGGTAGACGGTAGATTGGTCCATATAGTCCACAGCTGTCCAGTCAATCAGCCAACCTAACACACAATATCAGTAAGCTGAATTTGATTCATTTGTTGTGGAATTTGTCAATGTCTCCTTTCAACACTTCGTCAACACATAGATAAGGCTTCTTTTTCACACCCACACATCAGGATTGACATACATATCTGGATTTTCAGGTCCTCACCACGCAGTTCAAAGTCATATACCGATACAAACAAACTGGTTTGGACAGATTTAAGAAATGAAAGCTTCCTGTGTTTGACTCCTTAACCAAATTGAAAACCACATGTCAAAATCCAGTTGATGGGTTGATGCTGGGGGAGAAATCTTGGCATTGGATTAAGAGAATTGCAGATATCTACGCAGCTCTCAATCAATTTTTCTAAACAGTCACGGGATCTTTAAACAACAAACCCACCTTCATCTCTTTTAATCGGTTTAACCGTGAATGTTTCATGTGCAAATTCCTAGTTGATATTAAGAGGCTTTGTAGTTGGGAGAAAACTAGTCTTGTTGCATGTTCCTCATACTTGGAATGCCATTAGACAGGCCAATGAGGTGACTATTCAACCACTGTACCAGGAAATGGAAAGCCTTACATGCCAGTTAGCATCAGATTTGAATATATCAAATTATATTGTATATGCAAATCACTGAGTATGTAAATTGTGTTTTAAGATGCACTGGAAGATTAAAAGAAAGGAAAAAAATTGTCGATTTGTTGAGATCCACCACGGCATTGCTAATATTGTGCGATTCAAGTCACTGTCCTGACAAGCAATTGCAATAAAACAAACCTAATATTATTTGGTGACAGTGTCTAACCCGGAGTTATAGTGATTACATTTGACTTGCAATGTTCTTCCTTTGCGAAAAAACAGTGTGAGAAGAAGAAAATAAATACAAATCCTAGCAGTAATAGGCTACATCTTATTCCCCAAAGTAACTGCCTGCATCTGCCTTGGCTTTAAATAAATCTCATTGCAGTGGTGGCTGCAACAAATGTTTCCATTTCTCCTGCTTTCAGAAGACGGGGATAAAAGTCCGACCCATCTGCCTGGAACTTTGTGCGGTGCGAAGCGGCGCGGCGGCAAGATTTGTCACAGGGGTGTCGTGGGTGTACAGTAAAGTGCATCTGCATCCAGCAAGAAGCTGGGCTCCCGCTCGTGTCATCATCCTCATCTTTCAGCCAGCTGAGCCCCGTGGATACGAGCTGACATATAAACGGCGGGTAAACACGTTTAAAAGGATCTGACGCCCTGTAACGAGGAAAAGGAGATGCTTCCGTATTGTTGTACCCTTCCACGTCGGTTTGGCTTACGGAGAAGTTAAGCCATCCCCGTGTCAGCTAATTGGATCAAGGTGGTGTGGCGGAACAGATGCGAACGGGTGAACGAGGTAGACGACGGACAAAAGACGCCGGGAATGGCTTGGAAAGTGATTTCAGCCAGGGAAGAAAGGGATGGAACCAAAAAGAGGCTACGTGTATTCATTGCGGGGAAAGAAATCATGTGCTTTTGTTTTCCTGTAAGGGCCTTTAGATGAGAAGGAGGTGTGGGGGGTTGCTTGAAGCGAGACGCACACGCACACACGTCCCGTTGGAATATATATACCGTGTAGTTGGGATAGAAAGTGATACCCTATTGCTCACAGCAAGTCGTGTTCTTTGGCGGAGGACAAATTATAGCTCAGGAAGTGAATATCACTGATCCAATTAAAATCTGCCTCCGCAGTGTCAGAGGGGTCTCACTGATTCCAGCCCTTAGCAACCGCCATTTTCAATGAGCCAGTGTCAAAGCGTGTGAGAGGAACACGACGAAATGAAAAAAGGAAAAAAAGAGAACGAGGTAAGAAAATAAGGAGGGGGGAAAAAAAGAAAGAAGAAAAGAGTGAGAGACCACTACTTCCAAACTAGCAGCTGCCTCCCTGCCGACCCAGCTCGATTTAACCTTGAAGAGTAATGAGATCTGACTTGCTTAAATGTTAGCATTCTTAAATCATCAGGAAGTGCCTCAGAGGAGCCCATAATCACTGTGCCAAATTGCTGTGCTCGCTAATTTCATTTCTCCCAGCATTAGCTTGCAGTTAGTGTCGATTATTCAAGAACAGCCATTTAATGCTGCCGTGTCCCAGAGGTGTTACATTAAAATGTAATAACTTGCAACGTAAATGAAAACAAAAACCATTCCCTCCCCCCCCCACCATCTCTCCCTCTCTCCTCCGTCACTTTTCCATCACCACTCTCTCGCCTTCCTCCCTCCCACACTCCCCATGCATCGTGGGAGTTAGAGTCTAATTCTCAGCCCATCTGGCAGGCGTAATGAAGCCAGGCCCCGGCCAGGACACCCCACTGCTTTGGCTGGGCAGAGGGAGCAGGAGGCTGGGTACCAGATTGGCTCTGGCTGGGCTGGGTGATCCTGGCTAGCGCTGGGTGGTACTGGGCTGGGCAGGACAGGGTGGTGCTAGACAGGGTGGTGCGGAGCTGGGCCACGTCGGCAGGAGATATGCACCACCCTCCCCCCTCACACAAGCCCAGCCACCCACCCAGATGTCACACACACACACCCAGACCTGTTCCACACAAAGGCTGTGGGTGATAGGGGTGTGATGGTGCCTTGGGAAGGTAGTGTGTGTGTCCCTGTGGGGATGCAGCTGTGCTCTGGTTTCAGTAAGAAGGGGTGGAAGATGTTGGACGAGGGGGAGGGGGGATCACAATCCAGAGGGGACACCTGGGGTAAGGGTCTGTAATTGACATATTATGATATATATACATATATATTATTATGAGAGGCATGCAAGACAATGGAATGGGATTCTGAATGTGAGTTTTAACTGGAGACGAGACCGCTGATCTGTTACATCTCCCTGCAACAGGAGATGGGCCAGGACATGTGACCGTGCTTGGAGTGGCGTCCCACAGAGGCCCAGCGTAGCATCGCGGCGGCCCTCGCGTCCCTCTGAATCAAAGGCCGAGCCAAGAGCTCCACTCGGTCAGATGACAGAGATCACGTCCGATCATCAGATCACGCGTCAGTGTCAGAATGATCCGATTTCCGTGTCACAGGAGTGGAAACAGGTGGCTCTCGTACAACCCGCCCCCGCCCCCCCCTCCCCCCCAACGAACACGATCCCCCCTCCGTCTGGAGGATCCGGAGGCGGAGAGATGTCATGGTACCGGCACGAATAATGACACGGAGATGGCGGCGACCGCGAAGGCTGGTGCCGTCTCCCCCCGAGAGAGGCCAGACAGCTGCCCCGGTCAAGGCCACCGCTGGGACCGAGCCGCTAGCTAAACGCTGCAAGTCCGCAATGCTATTACGCAATGACGCCTCCTTTTTAACTCAACGCGACCTCTTCCGTCCAAATGGGCAGATGTGGATGTGGCCGCACAGTGGGTGAAGGCACGGTGTAGTGGGGGGGGGGTGGGGGGGTGGAGAGGCAGGGGGGAGGTAGAGCGACCTAGACATGGCCTCTCTCAAGCCTCAGGGCGCCGGGCGAGCTAGGCGGTGAGGCTGTGCATGTGGTGTTCCTGCTGGGGCTGCACACCAGGCTGAGGTGAACTTCTGCACCCGTTGGCACGGAGATACACACACACACACCGGGGCACACACACAGGCATGTCTGGGTCGTGCCTGCTCAATGCATCTGTTAGCCCAGCGGCAACTGAGCTACAAAACCACATGCGCTTGACGTTTTCCTCTGAAAGATATGAGAAGAGGTAGAGAGATGAAAGAGAGAGATAGAGAGATGGAAGAGAAAGAGCTATCAAGAAGAGAGAGATGAGAGAGAGAGAACCAAAACAGAGTGCCCCCTCCCCTCCCCCCCCCCCCCCCCCCAGTCTTTGTTGTTGAGGGTCTCTGGGGGGGAGGTTACACTGTCATTAACAGTTATTTTCCTCATAAACAGCAGCGGCATCAGCTGGAGGTATAATTAGACCGCAACTCCTCCCATGAGTTGACACCTTTACCTGCTGCTTCTTGAGAGGCATGAGGGATGGACGTGGGGAGGGGGGGTGGGAAAGGGGGGATGGAGGAGGATGATTGGGGAGTGTCGCGCACTGTCAGAGATGGGGTGGAAAAACAGAAGGGGGGGGGGGGGGGACCGAGAGAGGGGTAAAAAGAGGGGGGTGGGGGAGGGGAAAAAACACGACAGAAAATCAAAGGAGCGAGCGTGCCGGTGCAACGGTCCCAGGAGCCAGACTCGGGGCTCCGACTGAAGAAACTGTGGTTTCGCTGAGTGATTAGACGACGAACGGCAGAACATGACCTACTTAGTAGTAACTTTCGGAGGGTTTCGGGAACCGCACGCTTTAAGTGGAGGGTAAATTGACTGGCCCTGGTGAGTTTCTCTACTGGGGAAGAAAGAGCCCAAAGATAATTTCCATGGGGGTGTTTATGTGTGTGGAATGTACTATCATGCACACTCATGCACTTGTGTTGTAAGCTAATACACTGTATGTATGTCGTTCTCTCACAGGAACTACAGCTTTCTATTTTACTGAATTGAACATTCAGTTCACAAATGAAAAACGAATGAATGTCACCTAACACCCTTAAAAGGAAATGTAAGGCTTTTGAGGCCAGAAGGTATAACAGGAAGTGTGAAAGTTGTACACAGACAGACACACATAAAGAAACCAGACACCAAACGCTCTCTCGTTCTGGAAACCCAAAGCTGGAATCCATCGGGGTGCCAAAACCCAAACATGTCATGTGTGGTGTAACGTCTTCCCTGCCCCCAGGCTTCTGCTAATTTCCAGCTCTGTTTGCGCTGAGCCGGGAGCTCTCATGCTTCCGGGAGAGCCCGCGGACCTTCGCCTGGGCTGGGCGCCGCTCCTCCGCCTGCAGCTAGCTGTCGCACAAACGCCTCTTCTCCTGGCGAGCCGCGGGCCGCGCAGGGCTCAGGGCCCAGCGGGTGCCGCCATCGCAGGTATCCTCTGTTTGTTTGTGTTGTCGTTCCACCCCCTTCCCCCCAACCCACCACCATCACCCACCTCCCTAAACAATAGCTAGCTCTGGAAAAGGAGAGCCTACGGCAGAGTAGGCTTCCACATCAGACGGAAGAGACGCAATGTTTCACGCGAGGGAGTTGGAGGAAGCACGCGGGGAACACGTTTGCGGGGGGGGGGGGGGTGGATTGTGAAAGAGGACTGACCTCAAAATCATAGCATTGTTTTTTTTGTTGCCAGAACTAAAATGGCTTCCGTGGTTTTCCTCGAGGGACAATGGATCACTGATGTGCCTGTGCCTTTAAATGACACAGACTAATACTACACTCGTGGCGGTGAATTAATAAACAGAGGTGTGATAAATCTTAATGATTTATTATGTTCCCTCCGGTGCACTCAGGTGGAAGGAGAGGGGAAGGAAACAAAGAAAGACAGATAGAAAGAAAGATGGAAAGAAAAGGAAATAAATGATTGTCCATATCAGAATACAGATTGTGTTAGTCCTGCTCACTGGAAAACATCAGTGCCTGTCCACTCATAATACTGGCTCATAATTATTTGACTAAAGAGTGAGAGAGAGAGACAGAGACAGAGTCAGAGAGGGGGATAAAGAGACAGAGACTGACAAAGACAGAGACTGACAAAGAGAGAGATGGGGGAGAAAAGACACAAAGAGAGAGTGATTAAAAGGGATATATATATAGAGAGAGAGACAAGAGGCTGATTAAAGAAATGAAGATCCCCCCCAGCCCACAGGGGGGCACCACTCATCTCTCCCCCCGGTGAGGGCGCCAGCCAATCGCTCCTCTGCCCGCCACAGAGTAGCTCGTAATTTGAAGCTTTAATTTACGATCAGGTCCCCAGTTTGGATAATGACATTGAGCACTGTAATTTGCCGATGCAAATTATATGTCATAATGGGCCATAAAAGCCACAGTAACATCTAGGAGAATTGCCAAGCACCCTGAACGTTCATTACAGCGCTCATTAAAAGCCTTCGTGACTGTCTTAAGAGCCTTTATATGAATGAGAGTGGCATGTAATTGAGTCCTGATTGTGGTATATGGAACATGTGACAAAGTGGCACTATGTGACTTTATTTGTCTAAAGCACCAGCGAAACGGAACGAGAACAGCGGGCCCGTAAACGGCTCCTGGGAGCGTTGTCTTGTGCTAGCGTAGCGGCCTTGCTGCTGGAAGTGAGGCTGATGTGAGGTGAGGGACAAACCACTGATGACTGATGGAGAGAGAGAGAGAGAGAGAGAGAGAGAGAGAGAGAGAGAGAGAGAGAGAGAGAGAGAGAGAGAGAGAGACTGGACAACCCTGGAGGCCCTAATGTTTGTTTACCCATTACCCACTGTGTGCTTGGAAATGTGGAGTACTGCCAACCTAGCTGGGAATTACACCGCACGTGCATTAGAGGGTCTATTCCAGGGACGTCGTGTTAGCCGAGCCTATCCAGATTTCTCTTTCTCGTTAGTGGCCTTCGGTTTCGTTTTCGGGAGAAAGGGTCGCAAATGAACCATTGAAGTCACTTTTCGTGACAAATACCACATTCTATAATGTGTCTCGAACCGGAGGAGATTCTAAAGGAGTTTTCAATCACTGATTCCAACTCAAGTCTGACTGGGGTGTATGTGGGGAGCAGCCATGCTGAACAGCTAACACTTTAAGCAGCCTAAACTACAAAGCCAAGTGGCAAAAGCAATTAAGAGTTCATTTAGAAGGAGCAAACTATGCCTGGCGATTTCGGTAGGCCGGGGCCATACACTAATTCACTATGTCGTCTTTTTGTTCAAATGACCTTTCTCCCACAGTAGCTTTTGTGTGCGGGCGGCCTTTAATACGTCTCCATTAGGATGCAGCCGAGGCCGGGGCGGCCCAGGGTGGAAAACCAAGCTGCCCCTCTTGCTCGCGGAACGAGGCCCGGCCTCCACAGTCGAGGCTGTGTGTGTTCAGCCAGTGAAAAGGGATTTCCAGACCCACCATTCAGAGAGCACCCCACCCCTTCCACCACCCCCACCCCCACCCCCCACCCCCCCACCCCCCCACCCAACCCCATCCCACCCCACCCACCCTCAAAAGCGTAAACCCTTTATCTGCAGCACATGATTGATGTGTTGGGGGGCCCTGCTGTGGTTAACAGCAATTCTTATCTGTTGCTAGCGGCAACAGCCCGAGTCCCCCGGCGTGCGAGGGTAGCGGCGTGGCCCTGGCTCTGAAGAAGGGGACGCACGCGGGGATAAACAAACAGGGCCCTGAACCCCGGACCGGGGCCCCCGTGGTGCCGTCGTGAGAGGCAGCCGGGTCTCGGGCGGGGCGGGCGGGGCGGGCTGAAGCCCCTCCCCCTAACCTGCTGCGTCTGCTGGCTCCTCCCAATCACGTCTCTCCATGTGCCGGAACAGGTCTGAAACCATGGGCCGGACATGCATTGGATCGGTGGATAAGGGGAGGAGGGGCTAAAGGTGATACGGGGTGAAAGTGAAGAGAGGGAGGGGGGGGAGGGGGGGGGAGAAAAAAGGAGAGAGAGGCGAAGAGAGAGGGAAAACAATTTGTGCGGTGTTTACACAGCAATGTGATAGAGAGATCACGTTTAAAATGATGTATCGTTTCCACTCAATTTCCCTCCTTGGCTCTAAAACAATCGGTTTATTTGAAATTTAATCCAATGAATCTGTGTCAATTTGTTAAATTAACCGTGAAGCTTTTAATGACTCCCGTTATAATTAAGTGACATAATCCTTGTATTTGATAAAAATCTTCATAAAAGGGGCTTGTCAGGGAGGAAAGGGACTGTTTTGAACTAAATGGAGGTCATCCTTGGCTAATCTGTAAAACAAGGCTGGTTTAGGAAAACCTAAACCAGTTTTACAGAAGCGTAATTGGACAGTGAGTTTGGAGGCACAGCCCAACCTAGACACCCTGTGACCTCACTGCACCCTGTGACCTCACTGCACCCTGTGACCTCACTGCACCCTGTGACCTCACTGCACCCTGTGACCTCACTGCAATTCAACTCCCAGAATGGGTCGGCGCGTTTCACTTCCCACAGGGGATAGGGGAGTCAGATGGCTGAGCGGTTAGGCAATCGGGCTACTAATCAGAAGGTTGCCGTTGCCAAAATGACGTTGTGTCCATGGGCAAGGCACTTTACCTTACTTGCCTAGGGGGAATGTCCCTGTACTTACTGTAAATCGCTCTGGATGAGAGCTAAATGACTAAATGTAAAAGACCAAACCGATCCCCCATTTGAGAACGAGGAAGAGCGAAACAAGAACCACCTTCACTTCAGCTAGAGGAGATAAAGAAGCTTGATCGCTTCATCTCTGAAAAAGGAGGCAGGTCGTTTCTCTTCCCCC
This sequence comes from Hypomesus nipponensis, assembly GCF_054491055.1. NCBI lineage: Eukaryota > Metazoa > Chordata > Actinopteri > Osmeriformes > Osmeridae > Hypomesus > Hypomesus nipponensis. Next base: position 8,300,478 of record NC_140388.1, on the reverse strand, counting down.
CTCCATAAACGCCTCCCTCTCTGCTCTATTTCAAGCCTGCCGTGGAGATAGGGCGTGGAGACAGGACGTGGAGACAGGACGTGGAGATAGGACGTGGAGATAGTCGCAGGGAGATATTTTGACATTTCCCCATCTCTTAAGGCCTGTATCTGCACAGGCACAGATGTGTGTGTGTGAGTGTATGGGGGGGGGGGGGTTATGGAGGACCCCCAGGAGGAAGATGAATCACCAGAGCCCAGGCCCGTCTCTGCTGAAAAAACACGCAGGTAGCTCCACAGGAAATGGGCGAGATATTGTCTCCTTCAACACGGAAGGTGACACTGCAATAAAAAACCTCAGAACAAGCCAAGGAGAGGAGAGGAAGGAGGCCGGACTGATAAACAATCCTATCTCCACTTTTCTGTCGGGGATAGTTATTCTCTGAGTTCTTCTTTATCGCCTGTTGACTCAGTGGTCGAGAGTGTTGCACAGATTAGCAACTGGGTTGGTTTCGTTTCCCACACAGGCAACGGAATCAAGTAAAAACAAAGAATAGCGATACACAACAGGAACTGACTGGGTACAGCTCATATTTGTAACAGTGCTGTTTTGTGCAAAAGCCATTACTACTACACACTGTGGAAAACGTGTTTTTCAAATGCTGGGTTATCTGGACTTGCATAGAACGGTTGCAGATGTTAACTTTGGACTATAACCTGTCCAGCTTACAGGGGTTTAGTAAACCTGTCACGTCAAGAATTTTGAAAAAGGCCACACAGGAAACCAACCACAAATGTACCCTCTTTGCTTTTGAAGAAAAGCACGATCGTAACAGTGGCACACATGCATCCGGTGGGACCCACAGTTTCTGTTGCCTTCCTGTTCGGCTCACGCTGAAAGGCCGGCTCCTTCACACGTGAGGGGAGCGCTCTCGCCACAGCCGGGGCCTCGCAGACGGCACGCCGCAGCAGGCAGAAGGTGGGAGGATATGATAGAGGCCTTATCTCTTGTAGTCATGGTAAACAAACTGTCGAGAGAGAGATCGGGCTTCTCTTTTTTTCTGACCTCTCGGTGCCTTGTGACCGAGATTGGCGCCCCCCCCCCCCCCCCCCTCCTTCTCCTCCTCCTACTCCATCACCCCCCCTCCCACCCCTACCCCGGGGCCTGCAGGGGAGGTTTTCAGCGAAGAAGACGCGGGCCAGGAGATGTCGATCGGGCCCAGGGCTGACCATCAGATAACCCAGTTCCTGCTGTTTATCTGGAGGCCTTTGCTGTTGCTTCCCTGCCTGCCTGCTCTACCCCCCCCCCCCCCACACACACACACACACTCCTACACACACACGCTCCCTCCTCCAGCCATAACACCCCCGCTCCAACCGCACACCCCCTGACAAGCCTCTTACCCCCACTGGAGAGTCCTTGGAACACCTGTAGATAAGCGCCCCCCCCCCCCCCCCACTCCCCCACGGGCCAAGCCCACAGATGCCTCACCGCCTTGGGGAGCGGTGAGGGCCTCGCTCTCTAGCGTCTTCCAGACCACCAGGGGCGGGGGGGTCCTCTACCACAGATAGCAGCGTCAGATAGCGGGCATCAGATAACAGGGGCGACCAGGGAGAGTGACAACTTGAGACTTCCTGCCACTGCTGCTTGTGCTCTCGCTCTCTCCCTTCTCTCGGAATCCCTCCGCCCGTGCGCGCGGCAACATGAAGAGAGTTCCTCCCTCGCTCCGCCCCAACTCAAACAGACAGCTCGAGCCAAAAGGGCCCCTCGCAGCTTTTTTTTTTCTGGAGGTCTTGTTTGTTTTCATCTATCTGCGAGCGATGTAGCCCCGCTCGGGAATAGGAATGTGACATGTTCAATTTGAGGCAGCAGCCAAAAGAGAGGAAGGGGGGGGGAGACGAATCGGCGCAGATCGACGTATTTTCGTGTCGAGCTTTTGCGTTTGGCCCTTTCAACTCTTCGGATCCTGATTAACTGCGACAAAGCGTTTGTTGTTGTTTGTTTGTTTGCGATGATGGGTGTGGTGAAGATGCGTCGGGAAGTGCCAACCGCAATGTCACTCGGAAGCTTTAAATAACGCCGGCTTTCAAAGGTCTCCGTTGCTCGCCTTCATGTTGAGGACAAACAGGTTCACTGGAATATATCATCTAAAGCCATACACACTGGATGGAATCAACATCACAGACGAAAATGCCCCCCCCAAAAAACTCAACAGATTCATGAGCTCTGGGTGAAACACACACGAGTAAAAGGCAACATGAGCTTGAAGGCAACAGAAGCTTTCGGGAGATAAATATAGTCTCCTTCAGACACCATGTGAGACAGGGTATGAACGGATTGGGCTGACGGGATTTGAAAAAGTTCTCAAATATTCCGCTTTTACTTTGAGTTATTTGGACCCTAAAACAAGCCACAACTTTCTCCATACAAAGAAAATTTAAATCGCACCGATGCCATGTCTTGTGATATAAAAGCGGTCCCTACCGCTACTCCTTCAACGGAATCATAACGGCTTTGAATGTTCCGGATAAGTGTATATGCACCGTAGACTGTGGCTGGGAAGGTGATGGTGGTGGGGGTATATCATAATATAAGCACTTTCAATGGCTTTTAAGTATATTATCTGACGACGGCGTGAAGAGGTCTTCAGTGCACTGTCAGCTCCTGGATGAAGACCTTAGCGCGTGACAGTTAAACTGCCGAAGCGCGGACCGTGTGATCGATGCCAATAAAAGAAGCTCTTTAGGGGCGAGCCTGAGCAGATCACCTTCCCTCAATTTAATCAGTCGGTCGACCAGGAGCGATGTCTCTAATATCATGATTTCTCCATTACTCCATTTAACATAATTAAAATGTCGAGCGACGGGGCCATAAAGCTGGAGATTGTAATTCTGCCGTAAAAGTCGTGAAGCATGAAAATGTCACTTACCGAATAGCCTCGGCCAGACATGGATAGTGGGGAGGTCTGTTGGAAGAGAGAACACAGTTGACCTTTAAGGACCGCTCGTCCCCAAGACAGAGACATGATGAAGCCCCCCCCCCCGCTCTTTCATAGCAATCTTCACCTTAACCTTCCCCCCCCCCCCCTCTCCACTCATTCTTGTCTCGACCGGGGTGAGGAGAGAGGGCCGGGGCTGGCTGTCAAAACAAGCGCCCCGACTGTCGGTGGCTCAATTGAACTCGGTTGAGGAAGGTGTGAATGTGGTGGTTGGATTTGAAACGTAAATGCTCCCGGGGGGGATTTCCATGACTTCACAATGAGAACAAAGGTCCACATACACCTGTACAAAAACTACTGTGCAACCATTAGTCACGTGACAGTCCCTAACAGGCTGCAGTGTTTTGGGAAGTTCATCTAGAAGGATCTACCTCCACAGTATGACCTTGCCTACTCACTTCAGTGCATCACCCTCACAGTACATTCTCATTTTAAAGGATTTATATGACGCAGGTAGGTTACTTTATGGACAATGATACAATGATATCATTTTGAGGTAGTATGTACAGCAAGCAAGCTTCGTTCTATATTATATGATGCGGACCCAAATCTACTGTTGTGGGTGTACGAGTTAATGCACGTTACAGCCCTAACGACGTGTCCATCTGCAGATCCGAAGGGCCAAAACGGATGACGAGCAACCGAAAGAGGCAGACCGGATGGAGGAAATGGAGGGGAGGCCAAGAGAGTGTGGAGCCCTGCTCCCTCCAGCTCGCTCCGTCACTCCGGGGCACAGTCAGAATACCAATCTCCAAATCTCCCTCCACTTCCACTTTCTCCTCCATTATTCCTTTCGTTTCGATTGGCAATTTCTCCCCCCTCGGTCTCAGGAGGGGACTTCTCTGCCAGACCAATTTCGTCCGCGGGGCCCCGAAGCCGCAGCCAATCCCGACGGCCGCCCCCCCCACCGGGCGCTATCCCTCCTACACCTGCTCTGGGCTCCAGCCCTCATCAGCGCCTCTGTTCCCTCTGATTCACAGGCTGCCCCCGTGGTGACGATTAGGGCCGTGTCCTACAGAGACCCGGAAAGTCAACTCAGCGGGGCTCCAAAAGGCTGCTCCCGCTCTTTTCACCCCAGTGCTGTCCTCCCCTGCGGATCCAGGGCGAGGCGGGGGCAACTGGGGCGTAGACGCAGACACAAAAGGGGGGCAAATGTGTGTGTGTGTGTGTGCACGCGCATTAGTGGTGGGAGGCCAAGGCCATTTGGAATTAGCCTTACTATGCAGGGTTCATTCAAGTTGGAGCGTTTGGGGTAGAAAGAGAGGCTTATTTAAATGATAATGAGGGACAATCCATTCGATTTAGTCCGGGTGAAGGGGAGAGAGAGACAGAGAGAGAGAAAGAGAGAGAGACAGAGAGTGAGAAAAGAGGGGGGAGAGAGAGAGAGAGAGAGAGAGAGAGAGAGAGAGAGAGAGGAGGGGGAAAAAATCCATTAAAGAGGCTGTGGTTCATAAGCCATGGGGTCGGGCTACAGCTAAACACTCTCTCTTAAAAGCCATTATACATGGCTCTCAATGGATTTCAGCAGCGCTTAGGACTTCAAAAGGATTTAAAAACCCGCCCCAGAGAGAGAGTAAGAGAGAGAGAGAGAGAGAGAGAGAGAGAGAGAGAGAGAGAGAGAGAGGAGGGGGGGTCTTGGTGGGGGAGGCGGGACTTGCGGGGGGAGGGGGGATAGGGGCGGACTCTGACGGCATTTTAAGGCTAACTAAACAGCCCTAAAGAAAACGGCGATGTTGCTAAATCCGCCCCCTAATCCTCTCTTCTTCCACCACCAGCCGACCACCCTCCCCCTCCCGAACCGCCATGGTGACGAGCGAGGCAAGCCTTGATTTCTTTTCGTCTTCCTCGCGGGGGCCACAAAACGATTGGTTCGTCAAGGTACAGGGAGCCGCGAGTTGGCCAATCAGGGCAGGCGAAGCGTGAAGTGCTGAAAATCCTGGTCTGCATTCAGGAGTTTCTATCTCTCCCTCTCTCCCTCTCTCGCTCTCTCCCTCTCACTCGTTGGCAAAAAGTGAGCAGGTGAGTGGGTGAGACGTTTATACTTGAGCAGTGCTGCCACCCCTCCTACCTTCCTCCCTGCCTTACACACAGCGTACACAGATGCAGTGCAAATCCTCCCCCCCCTCCTCCTCCTCCCCACTCCACACACACATTTCCCTAATCCCTGCATGGCTTAGTGCTGTGGCCCAGCTGAACCCTACCACGGCACAATTACCTATTCAAAGTAAACAGATAAAAGCTATGGCGTGGCAATCAACAAACACGTCCTCAACCTTTACAAATCATCGCCGCTGCGGCCCCAAATTGATGCATGGCTGTTTTCCCCGCTGCCAGCGTGCGGAGAGGCCTCGTTTGTCTCCGTTTTTCCCTTGACTACCCGACAACAGCACTGCGCTCGTATCCCCGTGCCCCGCGCCATCGTTAGTCGGGATCTCCGAAAGCCACGTTTTCACTTTGATGTTCATATGAAACGTGCTTTTATAGACGTTTATTTATTTGTTTTTGGGGGGGGGGGGGAATGAGAAATTGCTCTTTACAATGCAGAGGTGGAGAATTGCATTTTAAAGCAAAAGGAGATGGAGTAAGAGTTGACGAGACCCTTGCATGTTGAGGCTGAAGGCTTTTTCTCAGTGGAGGAGGGGAGAGAGAGAGAGAGAGGGGGGGGGGGATGGAGAGATAGGGATGGAGAGAGGGATGGAGAGAGAGAGAGATGGAGAGAGAGAGAGAGATGGAGAGAGAGAGAGAGAGAGAGAGAGAGAGAGAGGAGGAGGGATGGCCATCAGTGCACCATTTATTTGGCAGCAGATTAGAGACACATGCCATATCTAACACCGGTGCCGATTATGACGTGCAATTTTCAACAGTCCACCCCCCCCACCGCTCGCCCCCACCACCCCCACCACCCCCAGCCCCCCCCCCCCCCCCCACCAGCCCCCCCCAGCCCTCTCTCTGCTGTCGTATTTTCCTGTCAGAGCTGTCAGGCGCCATCGCCCCTTTTATCTGCCAAGACCGCCTCTTCCTTCTGACTTTTTCATTAAAAAACAGCCTTTTACACAAATTCATGAGAAATAGCAGGGGGAAGAGGCTTACGAAAGCAGGGCGAAGGGAGGGAGAGAAAAAATATGAAACGTGGGTGGAGGAGAAGAGGGCTGCTTTTTCCACATCTCCGGATTTTCTGTGGGGTTTCTGAATCGCTTAAACAACGCGTTAAATAAGTTCATTAAAACCATTTTCTTCCCATCACATTTTTTTTTCCTCTCAATTGCTTCTGCCGCTGAAAATCTGAATCTCTGTTTTTCTCCCTCTCCCTCCCTCCCTCTCTCTCTCCCTCCTTCTCTTTTCTCCTTTATCTGGCTTTCGTCAGCTAAATGAACTGTCTGATTGAATTTTGTGAGGTTTGGGAGGCCTGGTTGACAGGCATTAGTTAGGAAGCATATTCTACATTCATTTAAAATGAGCCGCATGGGATTTTGCATAAATTCTCATTACTTCCCCTGTATCTAAATTGCATTATTCCAGCTTTACCGCCAACCGACACCCAGCCTCCACTTTTCTTCGCCGCCCACTTGTCTTTTAAATGTGCTAGCATATGGATGCGGGCATGGCAGTAATTGGAAAGGCCTTTAACTCCTTCCAGTCCGTGTCGGTGAGGGTCACATGCCACCTTCTGGAACACTGCCGGGGTCAGATCTGCTTTTAACCATGGGTGCACTTTTAAATAATGCAGGGCAACACTGCACGGCTAGGCTAATCACTTCCTGCCCGTGTTAGCCAGGCGCCGCTAATGAATATGGATTTATGAAGGAAGCTGGGGACGGTGAAAGCTACTGCACGCCAGATGCCTCCCTCTCTCTGTGAAACAGGATAGCGTGGGAGGGAGGGTGGGAGGGGGGCTGGGAGGCAGAGGGGGGGCAGCCTCCCCCCGGGACTCACCTCGCTGAGACGGTCTTTTGAGGTGCTCCTGTGGGGCCGGTTGAGCTCCTGCACCGCCTCGTCCTCGCTCAGTCTGACTGGACGCAGCACCAGGGGCTTGATCTGCAGGAGAGACATGGACACGGCCAGTCAACAACATGCTGCACAACCTGCGGTACAAAAACACTGCGTATATATATATATATATATATATACAGATTTACTGGATAGTGGCTCCGGAGAATTCGCACCCCGACACTTTTGGCACACTTGTGTGACATCATTTCATCGTGACTGGATAAAACGTTGGCCACCATATCAGAGCACGCCGAGCAATATCTACGTTCTCATCTCACTAAAAAAGTATAATCGAGTATAATCTCTGTCTGTCTATCTGCGGCTCAGTTGTCTTGAGAGCTGGGCAATGTATGAAGTTGAAAATATTCCGGCGTATTCTTCAAGACCCCCGGAGGTGCAGTGTCACGTTCTTTGGATGAGAGTTTTGCATTCGCGATAAATAAACATGAGCTAACAAAGTTTTGTGACAAAATGATGGAGCCATGGATCTTGTGGGCTCAGCCAGGTGGCCCTGCACTAGTATAGACAGCACAGCATCTCTTGATCGACTGACAAACGACCAAACCCAAACTTGTTTCAAATCCAAACTGCCAGACAATCTATGGTCTGCTCATGCAAAGAGGATCCCCCCCCATTGAAATGATAACTCATTGTTGTAAGCCTCAGCGTTCCGTTGCGTTTTTGATTACATGCAAAGTAATACCAGGCGTCCCTGGCTACAGTATTCGCCTGGATACAGTGCCTGTGGCATTGAGCTAGCACCTGGGATGCCAACTATGCTAACACGGACAGCCTTCCGAAGTAAACCATGAATCACCGTTTCCGTGATTAATCGCGCGCCTCATAGTCTGCACCCGGGACGCAGTCAGAGCCGACTGAAGCAGGGAGTCAAGTCGTCCATTTTGGCAGTTGGCTCTAGCGACTTCAGCGTTAGCACGTGGCGTCGCGGCGTGCCAGAACAGCCGTCGGCGTTGGCAGCGGCCCATCATTCCCGGGCAGATGGGAGGCGGCCACACTCGGCGAGTTAGCCGCACCACGGGTGGACGGCAGCCTATCAGCTCGCTGCGTGGCCCGTCTCCCAGGACAATGGGAAGTGGCTGCGGGGTGTAATCCGTTTGACTAGCAGCTTGCACGGCGCTCCCCGGTGGCGCCCCAGCCGCCACTCGCAGGGTCTCCAGATCTCCACTGTAATTTGAGCAGATCACTGCGACAATTAACCTTTCCCGGTAAATATCAATTATGGCCCCCGGCAGGGCAGAATTAAAAGGGTCATCAGCTAATCTGACAGGTCCTGTACACAGCCACCTGGCTGAGAGAGAGAGAGAGAGAGAGAGAGAGAGAGAGAGAGAGAGAGAGAGAGAGAGAGAGAGAGAGGGGGGGGGGGAGGGAAATAGGGAAAGAGAGGGAGAGGGGAGCGAGGGAGAGAGATGGAGAAAGAGGGATGAAGAGATAGATAGGGAAGAAGAGGGGGAGAGAGAGAGAAAGAGAGAGAGAGAGAGGTGGTGTTTGTCTGTCCTTCAACCCACAAGCCAAGTCAACACGACTCCCTTTTAATTACCCTACAGTCGCCCCCACAGTCTCGCCAGACCTGGCCCGCTGATTGGCTGAGGGGTGTTAGCACGCCGCTGAGGTCAGTGGCGACAGGCCCCCGCTAAGCAAGTGCAGCGCAATCACGAAGCAGACCTGAAGGTGGGTGGGTGGAGTGGGGGGGAGGAGGGCGAAGGAACCCGCAGGTGGTCCTAATCAAGTTTGACTGCCGTCCTACAACTCCCATCCAACTCCTCTCCATCTACACCCCCCCCCCCCCCATTCCCCAAACGCACCTCACTCTCTACCTCTCCCTCTCCGTCGTTCAAATCACTTCTCAAATCTCCAAATACAGGGCAGGCTTGATTTCTTTCTCCTCTCAAGTAGAGCCCAGAAGCAGCACTTGTGAGCATGCGGGCGGGCAGGTAGCGGGCGAGGCTGCCCCCCCGTCAAAGCCACGAGCTCCAAGACGGCGTGGAGAGCCAGGTTGCTGATTACATTGTTTACCAAGCAGCAACGCCGGCAAATTCCGACAGCTTAAGTGTTTACACACCCTGCCAGCTTCTGGTTGTGTTTTCCCTTCAAGCAATCAGCTTGATTATTGATCAGACGAGAGCTGCTAATTAGCCATCTAGCCTAATGATGCTGTTTGCTAGACTACTCTTCAGCCCATTGTTCAGTAGGACAGGCTGAATTGATTCAGGTTGAAAGAATTCACAACTTCTGACAATGATTGGCAGGCCTGTTTGCCTGTGATTAAGGCAGGGAGGTTATTTTCTCTCCGGGGAGAAGTTTTAATTGGCTTTTGGCTTCCCTTCGGTACCTCCTTTATAAATCAGTGTTTCTTTATTCTTCATTAATACTGAAGGGCAGGACTGTGTTGGAGGACTAGTGGGAGGGAACTAAAGCTGTCCTCCTGAGATCCGATTGGCTGCACGGTGACAAAGATCAAGGTCACCACTTCTCTCCCTGATGCACTTAAGGATCATGGGAAGTCTTTGAAATGCTCTCTGGGTGGAGAGCATGGCTCTCTCCCAGGGCTGGGCCAGTTTGAAGGCTCCTTTCTCGTTGCGTGGATTAATTTTGTTTACATCGTCGTGGAACTGCCCGGCAACGCACGGGGGGGGGGGGGGGGAGGTTAAACAGGTTGAGTTCAAGCGGAAGACGCCAGGCGAAGGGGGTGGGTCAGGGGGGATAGGAATAAGGAACACAAAATACCCAAGTAACGCCTGTGTTTGACATGAATAATGCACTGCAAATGAGCTCCATTAGAGCGGGTATTGAACGTGCCGGCTCACGCCCTCTGGAGGCCCTGCTCTGTGCTCTTTAATTATCTTCAAAGAGCCCCACAGCATCTTCATTTCCCCCAAGTTGAGTGCTGACTTGGGTCTGCTCATTTGCACTCCAATGCTCGCCTGCACTCTCCAACCCCCCCCCCCCCCCCACAACCTTTCTCCATTCGGCTTTGGAACCGCTTGTCGTGACATTGATATAAAGACAAAAAAAACATTATTAACAGGACTGGGCTGGCTTTGACTGTGCAGGCTAGGTGATGCTGAGCTACCCAGCTTACCATCACCCCTCTCTCTCACTCTCCCCCCCCCCTTCTGTCGATCATCCTGCAGCCAGTCAGTGAATAGGGAGCTAGCTAGTGGCTGTCTGATTCTTTGTTGTGCTACTCTTTGACCCCCCCCCCCCTCCTCTTTCTCCTCACCTTGTAGAGCAGCTATCATGGGGCCCGTCCAACGAATTAGAGAAGCCTTCAGCCCTGACCTCTCACTCTCCTGTCTCTCTCTCTCTCTCTCTCTCTCTCTCTCTCTCTCTCTCTCTCTCTCTCTCTCTCTCTCTCTCTCTCTCTCTCTCTCTCTCTCTCTCTCTCTCTCTCTCTCTCTCTCTCTCTCTCTCTCTCTCTCTCTCTCTCTCTCTCTCTCTCTCTCTCTCTCTCTCTCTCTCTCTCTCTCTCTCTCTCTCTCTCTCTCTCTCTCTCTCTCTCTCTCTCTCTCTCTCTCCCTGCCTCCTCTCCCTTCATCCTCCGTTCACCTGTCACCAGTGCTCAGGGGTTGTGCCTCAGCCTCCCCCCTGTCACTCCCCCTCTCCTCCTGACAGCTGTCCCCCCCACCCCCCCACCCCCCCACCCCTTACACCCTACCGCAGCTTCATTTCCCCACCCCTGCCTCTCCATCGCCTCCTTTTCACCCCCTCCCCTCTCACTCCTCCTTATAGCTCCCGTCCTCCTCAACCCCTTACACCCCATCGGCAGCTTCATTTCTCCCCCCTCCCCGCTCCGGATAGCAGCTGGTTGTTCAGGGCTGTGAGGTGTAGGAGGGGGAGGGGAGGGGGGGACTGAGAAGGATACAGATCCTTCCCTCTAATTTGTTCGCAAAAGTGTCCTGTGCAAAGGACCCTCACCCCCATTAACCCAGCGAGACACGCCAGCACTGCTCAGGGAGGCGGAGGGGCCCAGTGGGGAAGGAGGGAGGGAGGCAGGGAGGCAGGGAGGGAGGGAGGGAGGGAGGGAGGGAGGGAGGGAGGGAGGGAGGCAGGGAGGGAGGGAGGGAGGCAGGGAGGGAGGGAGGGAGGCAGGGAGGGAGGGAGGGAGGGAGGGAGGGAGGCAGGGAGGGAGGGAGGGAGGGAGGGAGGGAGGGAGGGAGGGAGGGAGGGAGGGAGGGAGGGAGGGAGGGAGGGAGGGAGGGAGGGAGGGAGGGAGGCAGGGAGGCAGGGAGGCAGGGAGGGAGGGAGGGAGGGAGGGAGGGAGGGAGGGAGGGAGGGAGGGAGGGAGGGAGGGAGGGAGGGAGGGAGGGAGGGAAAGAGAGAGACGGAGGGAAGGAGGGAGGGAGGGAGGGAGGGAAAGAGAGAGACGGAGGGAAGGAGGGAGGGATAGAGGTAGGGAGGCAGCCAGGCCCCCCGGAGCCTCTGAGACAGCGGCTCAATCTCTGGGCTCATTATCCCCCGTCCAGGCAGGGGCGCAGACAAGTGCACTTTAGGGCCACAGGCCAAATTGATTCATCTGCCTTCATTTTCTTGGGAGGCTCAGAAGTGGCAGCTGCTCAGAGGCAGGAAGAAGGAGAGAGAGACAGAGAGAGAGAGAGAGAGAGAGAGAGAGAGAGAGAGAGAGAGAGAGAGAGAGAGAGAGAGAGAGAGAGAGAGAGAGAGGCGGGTGCACGTGTAGTTCCTGGCTTTGCTCCTGATCCGATGACACAGATTCTGTCCGTCTGTCCATCTCCTCCTCCACCCTCTCCTCCTCCACCCTCTCCTCCTCCACCCTCTCCTCCTCCTCCTCCTCCTCCTCCTACTCCTCCTCCTCCTCCCATCTCTCCAATGCCTCCACCTCCCTCCATCCCCTCCTCCCACCTCACCATCATCTCCTCCCTGCCATCCCCACCCCCCACGAACACGTTCCCTGGATGAAAATTAGCCCAAGGACAACGCATTGGATTTACTACAGGGAGCGCAAATGGATTTTTGCTTTTATTTTGACGAGTCCCAGTGCATCCATTAAGCAGGTTAATCATGTATTATTCATGCAGTCTGCCATGTAATAAATGACCACATAAAAAGGGGGTACACATATTACACCGGGGCTCAAATGCTTCAATGACTCTTCCCCAGTATAGGCAGGGTTAAGTCCCATCATCTGGGAGGGGGGATAGGGGGTTGAGGGAGAGGAAGGGAGGTGGGGAGGCGTGGGTGGGTGGGTGGGTGGGTGGGTGGGTTTGGTGACAAACATGAACTTGGGAACCAGCAACAAGATGGACACTCCCCATCTTATGTGGTGACAACACAAAGAAACGCTCTCTCTTTTCACTACGAACTCACAACAAACACAGGGGTTAACAAATGGGTTGGCTCACAAACAAATGAGCAGGGAGCGAGCCATTAGCATGTGTTTGTGTGTGGGCGAGGAACCACACAGAGGTTCAGCAGCCGGCCCCAGCCGCCCCTATCTGCAACAAGCCAGTCAACCTGAAACCACAACCGCCCTCTGTGGTCCAATTCAGAGACTCTCTCTGGAGGGGGGGCTCTGTGCCCCACAGGCGCGGAGGGGAACCGACAAACAGGATAGAGAACCACTCCCCTCCCCCGCCTCCCTTCTTCATCCCCAGCGCCCTCCAATCACTCCCACCATGGGTCTCCTGAGGGTGAGGAAGGGGAGGGAGGGGGGGCGTATAGGGAGCAGAGGGGGGGTGGAGGGGGCACCTGCTCCCGAAACATGGTGTCATCCCTCAGCACTTGTCCCAGAGGGCCCTTAGGCGCGCGCACACACACACACACACTTCACCTGTCAGGTTGGGTCATTAAAACTGTGTGTTCCCAAGCCCTGATAGGCCCTCACCTCAGCCCCTTCAGGCCCCCAGTGCCCCCCCCCCCAGGAAGGCGTTCCTCCGAGCTAACAATCCCAATTAACCAGATGCAGTTCGTACCGACAGTTGGGAGTAATCACACAGGATTCCTGTTGACGTTCATTATTGGAGTCAAAATAGCAAATTATGCAGATCGTTTTCCCCCTCACCCTGCTATGTAAGACACTCGCGCTTTGATTCGGAGCAGAAACTATTAGTGTTGAAAGCAGAAGCCAGGTTTTTTTTTCTTTCTTTTTTTTCGCAAACGCTCCTGCATTTTAACGAGGCCCCGATTCAAATACGGTTCACTCTGCGCGGCGCCCTGTGTAAACCCTGCCGCGGTTATTTGCAAGTCCAAGTTTCCCTGACGTTCACATGGGTTGAGAGAAAAATACAGACTCGTGACCTCTGACAGGGGTTCTGCTCTTGCTGTGGATGACATTGCTCACCGGGGGGGGGGGGAGGGAGGGGAGAGAAAAACATATTCATGGGACAAACTTAATAAACAAGACTACACAGTACATCGCACAGAAATTGTTATTTTGCAGGGCCATCAGCATTCCTAAAGGAGAGAATGATAAAGAGTGATTGCTGGGAAGAAAAAGAAGAAAATAAAATGCTTAAAAGTCTCCTTCATGAACTAGGGAGGTATGGATATCTACAGAGATGCAATCAATTATGCATAACAGCACAACAGCTATCCACAGTGGTTAAGTACTCTATTCTTTCATATTTAATGTTGTTTACACAAATAACCGCCACTACAAATGAATATCCTTGTTGGTGTTCCTCAGTACCAACAAAGAAAATGCTAGTATGTCAGCTAGCATGATAAATGATTAGACAGTACTGCCATGTTGTTTGAAAAGCGTGTATATATCTATCAAAAATGCAGATTCTGTTGCACAACGGGTGTGTTAACTTTTGGCTTTCCACTTCCTTTCACAACAACAGGCTTTATCAATGATAGCCCTCTGAAGTCTGCAACTTCTAGGTGTCTGCAGGGATAACCTAGACATAAACGGTGTTTACCAGCAGATACGAGAGCTTGTGAGAGTGGATCAGTACACAAACGCTACATCTGCACCTCATGACCAAAAGATTGACGCAGCATCGCTGATGTTTACCAAGAAAGCCAAGACAGTTCCCTAAATGGCATTTATCCCCAAATATTTGTTTTTAAATATTTAAGTACTTCATTTCACACATTCCTGACACAAACTGTCAAAGTTGCAAGGTGAAATCTAAATAAATATGATGTAAAAATACCGTACCGCTGTTAAGTTGTGAAAATATCCTCTTATTATCACTCTTAAGAAAAGTCTTTTTTAGATGTGTCATGTTCACACTGTGTGTGGTGACACCTGATGATACCAACCTTCCTCCTAACACATAATCCGAGAAATGTTTTAATTTAATTTAATCAAAAATAATCATGGGTGCAGCACTGAAGAGGGAGTGTAAGGCACACCTGATCAAAGGCATCTTTAATTCAGACACACTTAAGTCAATTTGCATTCAAACGATATAATTAAGATACTGGAGATTGGATAAGAGGGAAAAGGAAACAAGCGAAAACGTTGAAAAGCTTTTCACCTAAGGAATCTAAGTTGGGACCGAAAAAAGACCAACCGAGGTGATAAACGTATTTAAAGTGATTGTGAAAGGTGCAGGAACAAACTTCTAATTTCAACACTAAGCAGCTTGGCCTACAGGCCTCCTGTGTGTGTGTGTGTGTGTGTGTGTGTGTGTGTACGAGCGTTCGATGTAGGAAGTATGTGCGTGTCTCTCTGCCACTGTGTGTTTGTTGCGTGTGTGTGTTTGTCTGTGCATGCTCATGGGTGTCTATTCGCCTGTGCGTCTGTGAATATGTGTGTTTGCGCATGTACATCCGTGTGTGTGTGTGCGCGCAGGCATGTGTGTGTGAGTGTGTGTGTTTGCAGGCACGTGTGTGTGTGTGTGTGCGCAGGCATTTGTGTGTGTGTGCGCGCAGGCATGTGTGTGTGTGTGTGTGTGTGCAGGCACGTGTGTGTGTGTGCGCAGGCATGTGTGTGTGTGTGTGTGCGCGCAGGCATGTGTGTGTGTGTGTGTGCGCTCTTCAAGACATCTGCACTCACCCCCGCAGGCTCGTGTTCTGACAGCTGTTTGTTTTGACAGAGGCTGAAGATGCACATGACCAGGGGCGGGGCCAGCTAACCAACAAGCAGCCAATAGTCACCCGGGAGGCAGCGGAGCTAATCAGAAGTCCATCTCCGCCCGAGTCTTAATGACAACGCCATCTATCACGACTCTGAGCAACCGTCCGGAATCATCCATCACGGTTATTGCATATCGATCCTACGTACGTAAAACACATACAAATCTCACATGGGGGGGGGGGGGGGGGCAGGGACAGAGAGAGAGAGAGAGAGAGAAACAGAGTGAGAGAGTGAGAGAGAGAGAGAGAGAGAGAGAGAGAGGGCAGAAGTAGATTATTATAAGCATATGACTGACCCGAATGCACCTTTCACCATAACGAACCACCTCCAGTCAGGGAGCCGACCTAGCTTCGCTTCAAAAAGGGATCTTACCCAGAGTGAACACTAGCGAACACAGACAACATCCGAGGTGACACAGCACTGCACAGCGCACGCTTTATGTTGCCAATGACCTCAGTGTAGACGCGTCTGTCTGTGTGGGCGTGTGACCCAGAACCGCCTAGGCCGACGACGATAGGAGGGGGGGGGGGGGGGGTGATCAGGTTTGTTCTCTCTCTCAGCTCTGAGACAACACAACACAGAGGCAGGAGTCTGCACAGACAGCAGAGAGACAGAGAGAGACAGGGAGAGACAGGAGCCTAGGAGTGGTGAAACCAGGAGGAGACTTCAGACTTCAGAGAACGAGGGAGGGAGGCATCTGCTGGAGGAAACATCACTGGGCGAGACGAGGAGCTGCTCTCTCCCTCTCCCTCTCCCCTCTCTCTCTCTCTCTCTCTCTCTCTCTCTCTCTCTCTTGGCAGGGATGTCTGCCTGTGCTGTCACGCTGATGGACTGCAGCTCCAGCTGGACCCCACGAGAGGAGGGGGAGAGGAGCAGGGGAGGAGGAGGGGAGGAGGAGGGGAGGAGGGGGTTGGGAGGGGGGAGGAGGGGGTTGGGAGGAAGAAGAGGAGAGATGAGATGACTACTCTCGTGCCGTGGGGCTGGTATGGAAATCAGGCCTTAAAAATGGCAGAGAGCGAGCGAGCGACATGACAACTCACCGCCCGAGCGCTCAGATATACTGCACAGGCAATTACACGCTCGCCATTTGCATGTATATGATCCCTCAAAACGCTGACAGGTGCTGGGCGCCCGCCTCCTATCCCGCGTGCATGAGCATGTGTGTGTGTTTGTGTGTCCAGACGTGTGTGTGTGTGTGTTACATTACAACATTGGACAGACCAGGCATGCCTGCGGTGTAGAGTACATGAACTCCATCGCGCGCCCGAGGAACGGGATCAAACCCATCTTGTTAGCAGGGATGATAATACGCTAACAAGCTTACGGGGGATTGGAGCGCGGATCTGCATGGATGCGTCGAGATGGAGATGCTCTGCTGCCTCATGAAACCAGAATGGAACACAGAACTGGACCCAGCTATATCATACTGTAGTTAACTGCACTGTCTGATGCAGTCCTACATACTATACTAAGTACTGTATACTATACATAAGTTATATAACCTTAGTACTTTATACTAGGTACTATATACAAGGTACTATAAGACAGCCCTTCCCTGCAGAACGGCGTGTGTGTGTGAGTGAGGTGCATCTCGTACTCCACAGGGTGGCAGTGCGGCACTACAGGCCCACAGGAGACAGGGAGAGAGAGAGTGCACACACACACACACACACACACACACACTCAGTCTGGGTGCTGTGTGTGCAAAGGTGGCTCCCCCTCAGATCCCTACAGGCTGTGCACTGTGTGCCACGCAGGGAGGGAGAGGGGAGGGGTGGGGTGGCGTTAGATGTGAATAAGACAGCGGGTTAATAAAACACAGCTAATTGTGTCACAGAGGTTAGCCAGGGAGGGGGCGGGGGGCAGGGAGACCTTGATGGGCTTGAGGATTTGGGGGGGGGGGGGGGGCAGAGGGGTTGGGAGAGGGGAGCAGTTGTGCCATGATCTTGACCTTCCATTCCGACGCTCCTCCCTCCCTCCCTCCCTCCCTCCCTCTCTCTCTCTCCCCCTCTCTCTCTCTCCCCCTCTCTCTCTCTCCCCCTCTCTCTCTCTCCCCCTCTCTCTCTCCCCCTCTCCCCCTCTATCCCCCCCCCCCTCTCTCTCTCTCTCCCTCTCTCTCTCCCTCTCTCTCCCTCTCTCTCCCTCTCTCTCCCTCTCTCTCCCTCTCTCTCCCTCTCTCTCCCTCTCTCTCCCTCTCTCTCCCTCTCTCTCTCAGCAGCTGGAGTGGACACCGGGGCCACTCTCCACTCTAATGGTGTCAGCTCCCTGAGGACAGTCAGACGGACTCAGAATCTTAACAGCCAGCTCTCCATCCTCTGGGCTCCGGAGGCAGCGCTGTGGGCCAGGCCGGGTCGGGCCAGGTCGGGCCAACACGCCAGGGGGCAGGGGACCCTCCTCCTGGGGGCCCACTCACACGGCTAATGGGCTCATGGAGGTCCGCTCTTCCAAGTGGCCTTGATTTTGTTAACGAGAGACTTGTTAAGAAACGTCAGAGAGAAGGAGCTGCACGGGGACAGGAATGATGGTGATGAGAGAGGCAGCCACACCATGATGAGTGTTTACAGAGGGAGTTCCATGCTTGTTCAGGCCCTTTCGGACTGCGACACGACGCGTGTATTTGAATGGCTGGGTGTGCCTATATGTGTGTGTGTGCGCTCTGTGTGTGTACGTGGGGGTCATGAGTCTGTGTCATCTGCCTCGAAACCTGTCTACTGTCATTTGACCCACTTTATTCACGTGAAGAAAGCAGCCTCTCTTGAGCTCAGCTAGCCAGCCAGCCAGCCAGCCAGCTAGCCAGCCAGCGACTTATATGCATGTGTACAGCCCTATGCTGGCCTGGCACACAGATGCATGCACACACTCTTCTGCTGGTGTTGCAGCAAAAAAACGAAAGAAAAAAAACACCCAGCCCACTGTGTACCCTCTCTGGGGGACCCCCCCCAGCCCAGCCCACCCCGCAAAATAATCAGGTTGCAGGGCATCAGGCAATTCACAGGTTGTGCCACTGCTTTAGCACTGCTTATTGCATTTCATCGGGGGAAGAAGAGCACTGGGGCCGTAGAACATAAATCCGGCGGCGCTCGTTCACCAGTGCGGGTGAAAACGCTCCTCTAAGACCCCGCTCCTCTCCCCCATTACCTGCCTGCCACCTATATCACGCGCCCGGACACCTTGCGCTGCTGCTCCCCGCCGCCACCTGGGAGATGGGAGACGGCTAAATTGCCTGTCTGCCTGACCTTCCTTAGATGAAAAGCCTTTTCTCGCACTCCTTCTCCTTCCCCTTCTCTCGCTCCCCCTCCCCCTCTCCCCCTCTCTCTCTCTCTCTCTGTTTCTGAGTTGCTTTTATGCACATCAGACAGCAGCGAGCCGAGAGGAAAGGCACCCGCGCTTCCCTGCTTATCCAAGCTCCTTGGAAAATGTGGCGTCCCGCGGCAACGCGAAAGGCTTTCTGAAACCCCTCGGTGATTGGCGGTTCGGTGACGCGGTCCAGGAACTGCGGCAAGGTAGTGAGTCATTTGAGCGCGGTGCTTAAGAACACGGCTTAATTAAAGGAGACTTTCCCCTCAAGCCTCTTCGCCTGGCTGATTCCAGCAGTGCTGCTTTAAAAGACTCCCCAGTATGGGAGATCATTATAAAACATGATAGGTTTACAGAGTGCGGGTAGGAACACTCAAATATTCTACCTAACCTTCATCGGGAAGCAGTAATCCGTGAATGGTGAAACAGTGCAGCCAGTGCCATTGCAGTAGCGCAGCAGACTTTAAAAACCCCGGTGATCTGAAGGAGGCCAAGGTTAATCAATCGGATGTTTTTGGAATCCGAAATCTAATTAGCAATATATCACATAAAGCTTACTCACATCGTATCCTGTCGAGCTAGCCCAGGGTCTGGTCTGGCCTTGCCGCAGCCAATCAGCAACAGTTGTTCTCTCTCTTGTCAAGGCCAAGCGTCTGTTTCCGCAGAGATGTGCACTTTGGACCGGCCTGATGGAATTGCAAGGCCTGTAGGGCCGACTTGTTCATTTCACTTTGCCAACCCTCTTCTGTCTGTCTGTCTGTCTGTCTGTCCAGAAAACAGTGAAAATTGAACTGAAGGTTCCTAGGCTCTGCTAACAGTCTACACTGGCCTTGCAATACCATACCATGCCCCTAACCACTCCATTCTCACCACCCCTCCCTCCTTCTCTCCCTCCCTCACCCTCATCTCTCGCCCTCTCTCCTCCCACCCACCTCTCTCTCAGCAACTGTTACAAATGACACTCTTGTGCAAACACTTGTGATAAATGTCACAGGGGCAGGCCGGGCCCTGCGAGCTGGAAGTCCCTCTAAGCAAACACCCTGTGTGCGGTGTCGAGAACGGCGCCATGTTTTTACAGTAATGTGAACAGCCAGGCCCTCACCCAGCCTCTGCGCCACACGCCACGCTGGCTAGCACTAGCACCGTGAGCTAGCTAAATGTCAAATGTTATCCCACACCCTCTCTCTCCCTCTCTCTTTGTCTATCTCTTGTCTCTTTCTCTTTCCCCGTCACCTTGATCTAATCTGGTTCAGTCTGGTGTATTCTCATCTAGTCCCGGTCCTGGACTGGGGTACAGATGAGGGCAGTTCACGGCCTTCGTAAGCAGCGACCACGGGACGCCGCAGACCAGCAAAATAACAGCGGGCCCGGACGGCGAGGACCTTGGCGTGCCCGCGCCAGATTTACGCTTATGTAAAGGAGGCTTCTGTGCCGCTTACGAATTCCAACAGGGCCGCCCTTTCTTCCCCACTGCTGATAAATCAACAAGAGATTAGATAAAGCACACATTTCACGACAGCGCAGTTTAATGATACTCTTACCCATGGTTTGCCTTCACCCAGTCTAAACACAGCAAGGTTGATAAAGAGGTTTTACCCGGCTCCAGAGCAGAATTGGGTGTCCAGATAAGACCCGAGGCCCACTCACCGCTGACTCGGGCGTGTCCCCGCGTCCTTCAGGTGAAGGAAACGTCACAGTCATGGTGCCATTTCGCACGACCAAAACGTTCCCCTGGGACGCCCCCAGCCCTATCTCTCCATCGCCCGCTGCGCTCTCACCGGCGTAGGGGCCCTGTTATCTCGCTCCCCGCGTGCTGCTTACCATTTGCAACGCCACCGTAATTATCTCTGTGCATCTGATAAGGCTTTGTAATCAGCCTTATCTGGTTGACGGCGGGGTGTTGCTTTTGAGAGCTCCGCCCCCTCGCCGAACATGAGGAAGTGGAGGAAGGCAGCTGGCAGCGGCAGGCGAGGCTGAGGCACAACACGCACCACGGGGGAACGGTAATTACCGGAACAATGGGCACCGAGACGACGCCCGTGTTTAAGCGCCTGAGAGAAAGAGAGAGAGACAGAGAGAAAGACATAGAGAGAGACAGAGAGGAGAGAGTGAAAGAGAGGGAGAGAAAGACAGGGAGAGAGGTAGAGAGTGAGAGAGAAAGAGAGAGGGAAACAAAGAGGGCCGGGTGCCCGGGTCGGAGATTAAGCTGAATCACCTGTTGGCGTGATGGCAGCGGTAATGGAACACCAAATGTAGGCAACGGAGAACGTGCATCGGTCTGAAAAGCGAACTCTCCCTTGTGCAGCCAGAGTCCTAAATAACACGAAACAGTTTTGCCTTTGTTGAAATCCGAGATAAACGCGCCTATAAATCGTGGGTGCACGGCCCGTCCGCAGGTCGGCCATTTTGAGAGGCGCTTTCATCACTCTCTCCAAGACGGGCAATAAAACTAGAGATGCAGGCTCACAGGTACTGCATCACAAACTCACGCGCACACTTACGCACACACACACACACGCACACACACGCACACGCACGCACACACACACGCGTAGCACACAAAGCACTCAGTGTCCTAAACCAAGCATCTGGAAAATATCTAGACGAGTGGAAAAAGGCCGCACGAGGGCATCCACAGTCCGACAGCACACAGTACTGAGTGAAGAGAGACAGGACAGGGGGGAGCACACAGTCCTGACCGGACACTCGCTGACGTCTCTGCTTCACGTCTTCAGTTCAGGCGATAACCTCACCGGTCTGTGCACTGCACATGAGCAGTGTTCCATATGGGGACACAGATAGGATTTCCAGATGCTCTACAGTCAGTAATGGGTCCAGGAAGACTGTCTGATATCGTAACGAAGTGCAGTTCACTGAGGACATCCCAGACGAACAGCCCAACAAGGGTCATCAGTCTCTGGTTTAATGACTTTCTTAATTGACTCTTAAAGGGGGTCTATTGAGTTGTTCAATTAGCCACATGATCATTAGCTCTTCGGACAGATTGAGTGGCGTAAAAAAAAAAGAGAGAGAGAGAAACGTTGAGTGAAGCAGCAAACAATGAAGATAGTAATCACTCCCTCTTGCCATCATAAATTCACAACTTCCATTTTCCCTCTATGCACCAGGTCCATACAGCGAGTTATCCATCAGCATGTTTAAAAGGGTGCTTCTGACAGTCGATGAAGGTAAAAAGGCCCCTATGGCTCTATTCAGACTCTTACCCAATGATCACCCTGGGGGGGGGAGGTGTCTACCATTAGACATGACTGATGTCTGAGGGGGGGGGGGGTTAAGGGGGTAGAGGGGGGCTGGGGAGCGATTGGTGGCGGGTTTGGGTGTGTTAAATGGCAGAGCGTAGCAAGGTCGGCCCTCCATTTGTCTGTCGGCGTCACGCGAAGGGGTTGTGGCCCTGCGGGCCATCACTATACGTCGTCGTGACAACCCCCCCCCCCCTTCCGACGATGAGGTTACTCCACCTTGTGTCGCTGGGGACATCAAAGGGGTGTCGTGGTGACCGGTAAAGTCCCCACGCGCACTGCCGCCGCCGCCCCTCTCTCCCTCCGGTCATCACGTCCCCTCCTCCCCCCACCCCTGCCTTCCAGAAACATCCATCACCGGCGTTCCCCGGTGGGGCGGAGGGTAACGGATCGACTTTCCTACGAGCGCCAATCAATCCGGGGCTAGCGCTTCTGCTTGGGAACATTTATGGTTGGCCATAAAGCAGGCCTTCGGGGCATTACGGCACCCAGTAATCCTGCTAAGTGAGCAATATTTCCCATCTCTGGGCCTGCCATTAGACTGGCCCGGGCCATAAATACCAGATTTAATCTGTGGCCGTGACTTGGGTCTGGCCTCTGGACACCTTCACTCCGGCACGGCCAGGTTGAAGCGACCACGGCCAAGGTAACACCCCGAGATGAAACCAGCCGTCTCCCACCGCCTGGCCTGTCTGACGACCGAAACACTCACTTGCCCCGAGGAGCACTCGCTGGTAGATGTGCCTGGGGGTGTCTGGGTGGGTCCCTGGCCTGTTCAGGGCTGTGGAGCGCTGGCGGGGAAAAGCATTTATGGTGGGCAGCTGTTGTTGTGGCTCAACTGAGGCGTCGCTGGCTCGGGGGGAGATCCTAACGCAGCGTTAGGGTAAGCAGTCGAGAGGCGGTGCGAAGCGCCACTACGGAATGTCAAAACAAAAAGGGGGGAACCGCGCGAGCGCCTGTCAAACGGCGTTGCCGCGTCGCGCCGCGTCGCCGTGGTCCCACGAGCGGGAGCCATAACAGGAATGAACAAACAGGACCCAGCTGGCGAGCACCCTCCCACACGCTCCCACCAAGGTCTAGTCAGTTCTCACAGATACCTGCCTGTTCCGTGCCCCGGATGACTCGAAATGGATCGGTGTCATTTCCGGGGCAGTATATGTCTTCAAAGCAGGCGGTTTTCTCCTCAGAGGGTGCCAGTGGGAGTTTTTACATTCAACCCGGCAAAAAGAAAACAAGCCTTGGGTTCTACAGCGCCAGAGGGCAATACCTCCCCTCCAACGATAACCGCTGCAGCGAAAGGGTCGATTTTCTTCCGTCCCGTCATGCATCAAAACGTCTCTCCCCCGAGGCAACTCTCTTCGGAACAGAGGCCTTCGTCTCGTTTGAGCTGGAAGGCCAAGACTCTCCATCAAGCTCGTGGGTGCAGGAGTCAAGGTCTTAAAAGCCTCAGCCGGGCAGCCCATGCACGCTCGACCCTGTTCACCCCGAGGCTGTCAAGAGAACTTGCCCTCCTCCCTCCTCCCAACTCCAGGGGTCAGGGTTAGGAAACTCAACATCGTTTTTTCGTTCAAAGGGGGCTGGGGAGACAAGACAGGTGTCCATGGAAACAATGAGGCAGCAACACGTTCGCAGATGTTTGCATTTCGCTTTGAGGTATTCCGGAGATTCCGGAAAATGGGAACCTGGGCGCGTCGGGTCAGCGTGGTTGCGTTTGACATGCTTCTGTGAGGAACAGATTCAGGCCCAAACATTCTCTCAGATGGTTTTTATTGTGGCTGACCAATGCAATATCCACCTCCATCTCAATAATGCTGGTTTACAATTTGACATATTTCCATGTGTGTAGACTTCATTCTGGCATCCATAAATACCATAAAGTCAGATGTGTATCCTAATTGGGATTGTATGTATTTTATCATCTGCTGAACATTCTATATGTACTATTTGGAAGTAGTTTTGGATGAAAACATCTGCTAAATCAATCAAACCATGGAACAACATGAAGCAGAATTTCCTACAGCATGTTTGCCTTCTTGAGAAGAACGTTCTGGAAATGTTTAAGTCAAAGCGTTAAATCTTCGATGGACAAAGCACAACACCGCGAGCATACGGTTCGCATTTAGTCAATTTGACGTGTACAAAAAAAAGACAACCTTTCCCCTCAGCGGGAAACGTAACTCACGTCTGGTATTGGAATCCCGTGGCGGGCGGGGAGACGCAGAGAGGCTTTGACACGTTCTTTGATTCATCCATTTGTTGCTCGTCGTCTCAACTTTCCACTCGGTGTTTCGCTGGTAGCGAGCCCCAGCCGCTTTAGGTTAACCCGAGAGTCGATGCATGTCAAAAGCATTGTTCTCCTCTCGGGCCTCGCTTTGAAGCCCGCGCGCCGACGCCTCCTCTCCGTCTGAGACCTGGGCATCGTCCAAGACTCATCCGGCTCTGCTGGAGCTCCGAGGCCTCTCACAGCAGGGGGGCTGGGTAGTGGAGGACGCCTAGGGCCCCCCCCCCACCACACGCCCCCCCAGGCCCCGAGGCCGGGCCAAGCCTGAGTAATTCTCTAGGACTCCCAGATCATTTCCACTTGGACCAGAACTGATCCCGGGGGGACTCATTGTGTCTGGAATGATCTGGAAGGTTTACAAAGAGCCTCAGCAGGTCTGTGTGTACGCCACCTTCCCCTGGTTGGGAATCTTCTAGCTCTGTGAACCTTCTCTGCTCCTCTGGGTGGAGAAGACGCTGTCCCGCGTCTACAGACGGCTCTGCCTGGTGACTGATGATGCCCTGTAGATCACAGGCTGACTGATAAGGTCTCTCCTGTGATGGGACGTTATCTCAAGAAGCTTCTGTGAGAGGGATCAACCACATGATCCACTGAGGTCCGGAGGTCACAAGTCACGGCCGCTCTACACACACACACACACACAGCGAGGGAGTAAGCTGTCTCAACCCAGAGTAGAGGAGACAACCTCAATTATGAGAGGCCATGGTACATATGCTCCAGCTCACATCCACCACAAGAAAAAGGGAGGGGGAAAAGGAGAGGAGGAGGAGGGGAGGGCTGATGTTCTTAGCTCTGACAGCGCAGCGCCACTCGTAAAACCTTTTGCTTTATCTCTCAACAATCAGCCTAATTATGTTCATTGGAGGGGTCCAATTAATCCGCCATTGTCAGCCTCCAGCTAAGTGTTTCGCCACACACACTGGCACGCGCACACACACACACACACACACACACCCCAAGGAATGCACAATTAACACCAGCCAAATGTATTTAGTAACACTTTCTCAGCTTCTGACTCTCTCAATTAAGGTCAATCAATCCCAGAGAGAGGCGGCGAGATGGAGGTGGATAAGCAGCCGCAGCGCGGGTCACCATCGTTTGTGGGCATCGCCGTGACGATCCTCTCCGTGACCCCCCCCCCTCTTCCCCAAAAACCCCAGATGTGTCAGCAGCGACCGGGGACATCAGGCGCCAAACTGCGTGACCGGACCAACGGAATAACAATAAGCCCCATTAATGATCCGTGTCAAATAGCTGCCTGCATACAAAAACAGCGGTATGTGTTACCATGTGTTCACTCGCCCGTGTGTATGTTTATTCGTGCGTTTGGGTGTTGCTATCTGTTTACGTGTGTGTGTGTGTGTGTTGCTCAGGCCTCCCTGGCAGGTTGCCATCCCTTAGGCTAGCTCCCCACCAAGGCTCTGTCAGATGAAGGCAGGCACCGTGGGCAGTGATGCCGCGAAGACAAGCCCACTCACCGGAAATAACCATGTTACAAACCCGCCGTAAACGCCACTAATATTTAATGCGCTGCTGTCAAGACTGAGGGGGAGAGAGGCAGACAGTGGAACAGTGCAGTCAAGGGTGCAGCTGTGCAAGCCTGCAGTTGGCTGTGAGACGGAAAATCTGTGTGTGTGATGTCTACAGTGTAATGTGTGAGTGTGTCTGTGTTGACAGTTTATATTTTTGTGTTGTGTTCAGTAGACGTGTACATGTGTGTATGTGTGTGTGCTTCCCAGAGTAAGTTGAACAATAACAAATCTGCTCACCATCCCAGATGTCAGCAGTAGAACCTTATCACATGACCTTTTAAGTGCAACAACAGATAGACTGAGGCTCTGGGCGTCGGCTTCTGCTTAACACAGGACAATGTTGCTCCTCACACACACACACACACACACACACACACACACACACACACACACACACACACACACACACAGAGACATAATCACACAAACACAGTCGTCTGTGTTTATCAGGTGAGGGAGGTATCACAGTAGATAGCATCAGACTGGCTCCAGCTGGATCAGGAAGGAGTGGTGTCTACGGGGAGGGCCCAGACTCCTGATAGCCCTCCCCTCCACTAGATAACCCAATCCAGCTAGCTCCATCCAGCTAGCCCCATCCTGCTAGCCCCATCCTGCTAGACCCATTCAGCTAGCCCCATCCTGCTAGCCCCATCCTGCTAGCTACATCATGCTAGCACCATCCTGCTAGCCACATCATGCTAGCCCCATCCAGCTAGCCCCATCCTGCTAGCCCCATCCAGCTAGCCCCACTGGATAACCCTAGACCCACCCTACTAGCCCCACCCTATGAGATAATCCAAGCTCCGTAACTCTTCTCGACGGAGGACTACATGAGGGAGTAAAGGATTGTCTGATGAGGAGAATAAGCATCCGTTGTCAGACTTCACCCCTGAGTGGAGAATGAAAGTCTTTGACTAGACTGTGTTACCCTCTATGGGTAATGTATATTATTGCATTACCAGCTATGAGAGTGTGTAGAGATTAGACTCCATAACTAGCTCAGGGTAATATACTAAATTAGACTGCATTACTAGCTATGGGTAATGTAAAGATTAGACTGCATTACTAGCTATGGGTAATGTAAAGATTAGACTGCATCACCAGCTATGAAAATATCCCTGACTCGACTGCATTGCCACTTACTTCCGGGCTTCTTCATCTGAGGTATTGGAGCTCTCTAAGCCATATCCTGACCCAGCCTTCTGCCTGGCCAGGACCTTCAGAGCTCCGGATTACCTTCACTCTGAGAGAAGCCGATGTGCAAGCCCACACCGGCAACTGTGCAAACACCGGCACCCGGGGACGCCTTCCACTTAAAACAAGCAGTGGGAACGCATTAACATTTCAAGGTATTATTTCAAAAGGGGAAATTGCTGCTGAATATTTCATGGGCTTTTCTGTTACGAGGCGTGTTTAGTGGGCCTCGGCGGTGTGGAGGGCAAGCTGGAGCTGTGCGTGCTGCGGGAGGGGGGAGACCAGGGGGACAGACTGGGAGAGAGACCCGTGAAGCTGAGGAGAGACACTCCTGGTGTCTCGTCAGGGGACGAGTCTTCTCAGAGGGCCAGTCGTGCTCCAGCTCCTGGTGTCTGTAGCTAGCCCGGGCGGCTAGTCAGATAAACAACCCTGCAGACTCCACAGAGAGCTGACTGATCCACTCAGAACGTGTAGCAGAGGTCCTCGGAGGCCGGCTGGGGGTTCACACAGGGCACACACTGAGCCACGGAGACACACACATGTGGGAGGACATTTTGTCTGTGCTCCAGCCCCTCCCCCGGGACCCAGGGGACCAATCATGTCCCACCCCTGCCATGGTTCAATGACACTAAACCCGCCCCCCATCTGGATCAGTCCCCTCAGGGAGGCGTGACATTTCCCCCCCCCCCCCGCCCCCTCCACCCCGTCCCCTCTTCTTCCCTGGGGCATTCAAATAATTGCTACAATTCTTAGCTCAGCTTTTGTTTTGCATATGGCTTTTTATCCCAGATTGTGTGTTTTTGCATACACTCTCCCCTCCCGAGTGGCTGGGCCGGACAGGAAGTGAGGTCGGCATTATGCGTGATCCCCCCCCCCCCCCCCCCCTCTCCCGACTCTCAGGGGAGACGTGATTCTCCAGGCACGCCTCCTTGTCAGCTGTCATCAGCTCACTGCTGCGGAGCGGGAGGGGGGGGGGGGGTAAGAGTGTGTCTCTGGTGGGCGGCGGGGGGGGGGGCGTGTGTGTGTGCGTAAGGAGGAGTCGGGGGGGATAAATCTATAGTACATGAAAACACAATTACAGCCCAGGCAGCACTTCCTGGTGTGAGTGGTCATTACGCCGTGAGTCACGAAGCCTGATTGCTCACCAACAGCCTGGCTTCCTGTGTTATTCTAGACGTCTGTTATATTACACAGCTCCCAGAGCATGCCACAGTGCATTACATACCGTTCTACAGTCTGTATCATTTACAGACTGTGTTGCCAATAAATGCACTTGACTGGGTCAAATCAAAGACCCCACTGCTGCAGAAGATTTGAAGTGATTCTTAAAACGGATGACGGAGGCAGATGTGCTCTTGAATAGTTAACCGTGAAAAGCTTTGATGCCCACCCCCCCCACCCCCGTCAGGGGAAGACGTCAGCGTCTGAACGCCGCCGCGGCCTCGTCTCGTTATCCCCGGCCGTGTTTTCACGGCAACATCTCGTCGCCACATTAAACATCCATTACAACACGCCGCGGGCAACGGTACGACGACACCTGCGCCGGATTTGCCGCTCTGCTCGACAAAACAATCCGAGATGCGGCGTGTGAGCGCGCCAGGCGAGACGGCAGGAAAGAAACGGACGCCTCCTTTTTTTCCCGTATGGGAACAGTGACCCCCAATGGCCAGTTGGAGGGTTTAGAAACCCCCCAAAGGGTTAACAAGCACAGCGCCTCCACCACGCCCCCCCCCCCCCTCCGCCAACCGCACACATGCAGTGACTCTCCTGGGCAGCAGAGGGCAGTGTTGTACTAGGATCGCAGAGCCACCGCGCCGGGTGAAAAGGAGAGCTGTGGCTCGAATGGAATCACATCTGTTTCAGTGACACAGCTAATCCCATTTAATCCATCTGAGTTTATGTCCAGCTTTACCACCGACCCCCCCCCCCCCTCCCCAAACACAAGCTATAAACACAGGCCAGGGCCCTGTGCAGACCCCATTAATGCATTGACCCTAATGTTCTCATTTGTATGCCAGGGGGCCTAAACCACACACACACACGCACAAACAGATACAAGAGGACGAAAGCATGTGGTCACAGCATCAACCAGACCAGCACAAACAACCACACACAAAAGCTTGCCATTCCGCCAGTCCAATAACGATGAAAAAAAAAAATCCTATGACATCCTCCATTAGAGTTAGCATAAATATAAACAATACCCCTCCTCATTAGCTAATTAGCAGGCTTACCTGCAATCAATACAAGGTACAACACAAAAATTGGCCTAGACAAAATGCAGGTCAGCAGGACCCGATAGTGATGGAACATCAGATTTGTTTCACCTCTTAGCAGGCTTGTCAAAACAGACAGGTTCGTCACAAAGGGCCTCTCCCAGCTAAAGGAGTGTCTTCTTTCAAAGCAGACCCCAGCACTGGGTCCATGTCCCTGCCCTGACTACAACACACACACACACAGACACGCACACACACGCACACAACTCTCTCAAAGCACCTATACAATACAGTCACTGGCACTGTGTCGACCAGCCCAGGGACAGAAGTGTCCGGAAACCTAATCCGAGGTGCAGAGTTCCCTTCTCCTGACATGAAAGGCTGCGAGATGTGAGAAGCTGTCTCCAGTGGCCTCCGTGCCGACACTTTGGGCCCCCATTTCCGTGCGGCCGGAGCTCAGTGCACACACCAGTGTGCTCTGGTGTGCGGCTGTTGTGTTTGAGGTCAAAAGTTACACCATGGACTTTTGTGTGTGTGTGCGCGCGTGTGTGTGTGTGTGGGCGTGTGCGTGCGTGCGTGTGTGTGGGTGTTTCTCTTGTAGGCATTAGACTTCCAAAAAAAGGTCAAGTACTTGTTTTACTGCATCAATTCTAGTCAGACAGAGATCATTCCTATTCTGTAAAGACTGGTCAAGTTTCATTGTCTTGGTTTGTTATGTAGACCCTAAATACCTAACCACTAAAACATCTTAGACACATTGCCTCAGGTGTCACAGATCATTTAATATGCATTATTTTTTTTATTTATATAAAAATATATAAAATGGTATTTAAACTGTTGATCTTTTAAGTTTCAAAAATAAAAAAATATATATATCAGTTAATTAATAATAAGTACATCGATTAACAAAGGACTACAACCAAAATACTACAGGAAAGAGCCCATTTCTATGGCCAGTCTCACAGGCCCACTGCAGCTAGTGAATCAGTCAGCTACCTGGCTAATTCAATGTTCTGTGCCTTAATTGCCCCCCGAGTTCTGGGCTTTCAAGTTACAGCTCAATAAGGAGGAAGCAGCTGGACCAGCACTACGAGGATGGGATGTGTTTGTGAGAGCGTGCTGTGTTTATGCAATGCGTTTATGCATGTGTTTAAGGAATGCATTTATGGAATGTGTTGATGCATGCGTTTATGGAATGTGTTGATGCAATGCGTTGATGCAATGCGTTTATGTATGCATTGATGCAATGCGTTTATGCAATGCGTTTATGCATGCGTTTATGCATGCGTTTATGCATGTGTTTGGAACCCCACAACATCTCAGTCAAGTACCGTACAGCTCCAGTATTGACCTTGTCATCCCCCGCCTCAGTGTGCTCAGAAACACAGTTTGGGCTGTGTGTGTGTGTGTGTACCTGTGTGTGTATGTGTGTGACTGACGGAGGAGAGGGAGGGAGGGAGGGAGGGAGGGAGGGAGGGAGGGAGGGAGGGAGGGAGGGAGGGAGGGAGGGAGGGAGGGAGGGAGGGAGGGAGGGAGGGAGGGAGGGAGGGAGGGAGGGAGGGAGGGAGGGAGGGAGGGAGGGAGGGAGGGAGGGAGGGAGGGAGGGAGGGAGGGAGGGCAGCGTGTGGTTCCTCCTGTCTCCCTGGGTGGCCAGCAGGGCTGGAGGGCTGGCAGTTGAGTCTGATGAAGACGAGGGAAACCCAGTCTGGAACTGAGTGGCGTCAGGGGAACCCACCGCTCTATTATCAATGTTTGCTCGCATTACTATGAAAACATATCCCTCCACCAGTGGATAACATGCTCTACTTTTCCACACACAAAAAAAAAACATCCCTTTAGGGGTGCATAAGAAATAGACTAAATGTCCAGTATAGAATTGGGCCAGGGTCTGTGGTTATCACTGCTTTCCTCTCCCCTGGTGATGTCTCAGTAGCTGCAGCTCCTATCCTCGCCCCAGACAGCTGCCAGCGAGCTCAGGGCCCGGGCTCTGGTCTGGGTCCTCAGCCCTTCGTCAGAGCCACGCGGGGGGGCGCACGGCTGAGGTCACCGACGGAGGGGGTCAGCAGGAGGCCTGAGTGGACCCCATCCAGCTGGTGGAGGGGGAATACCATGCTGTTTATCCACTTCCATGCTTTTCTGAGTCGTAAGAAAAGTCGAGTGGGTAGGAGTAGAGTGGAGTGGAGTGGAGTCAAGGGTACAGCAGAGCACTTGGAGCAAAGTAGAGTAGAGCAGAGTAGAGCAGAATAGATTAGAAAACTGTAAAGCAGAATAGAGAACAGTAGAGTAGAATAGAGCAGAGTAGAGTAGAATAGAGAAGAGTAGGGAGGAATAGAGACGAGTAGAGTAAAATAGAGAAGAGTAGAATAGAGCTGAGTAGAGTAGAATAGAGCAGAGTACAGTAAAATAGAGAACAGTAGAGTAGAACAGAGTAGAGTAGAATGGAGAACAGTAGAGTAAAGTAGAGTAGAATAGAGAGGAGTAGGGCAGAGCAGAACCTACACCCCGTAAGAGACCCAAAACTCGACAGATGAATAATAAATCGAATACGGTTACAGCAGAACGGAACACGTCCTCTCCAGCAGTTTCATGTCAACACACCTGCCAGGGAGCCTGGGAAGGGATCGCTGCAGCGCTCCAACGGCTGACGCAGCAAACACAATTAGCTCCGGCGCGTTCATTCACATGTGTACAAGGAGCCCACTAATTAGCCTGTCAGCTTCTATTAGAGCCATCCTTTTGCCCAGCTCTGCCTCGTCTTCAATCGCCTCCACACACACACACACACACACACACACCTGGATCCGGCTACTCCATCCTCACCTCCAGATAATTCTTCCATGTCGACCACAGGGTGTTAACCTTAATCACAGGAGTCGAGGCATCGTATCACGGGAGCGCTCACAGCCCCTCAGAGCCCCTAGCATCACACCGGAGCTCCACGGCAACACATTACACCCCTAGATTACCTGAGAGCAGTGGGGGTGAGGGAAAGGGGGTTGGGGGCGGGGCGGGTGATCTAGTGTTCATGCGGGGGTCATCAGAGAGAGAGATTGTTTGGTTTATCAGGGACGGGGGTGGTTGCCGGGCAGATAAACTGGGCCCGCCACGGCCCTTTATCGCCGCCTGGATCTCCTGCTTGTTAGCGCTTAGCGTAGCTGCGGTGCTGTTTCTCGGTGCTATCAGGGCTCGCAGACGCTAGCGCCGGGGAGTGGACTATGCTCCAGTGCACAGCTGGCCCGGCCTAATCTGATCGCCCTGCCCCGGTTTAAACATGATAAAGCAGATATGCGGCAGGGGGAAGTGATCCGGCACTGCTCTGACAGGGCAGCCTGGGTACAGGAAACACAGGCCCATATAAAGGGACAAACAGATAGCACCGGGGATCTGCCAGTTTGTCCTACCGGTGCACATTTAGCTACTTTACAGCAAAACTATAGGGATACCCTAACCCTAGACAGTGTGGGTGTGTGTGTGTGTGTGTATGTGGCGCCCTGGTGAGACAGTACACGCGGGGCATAGCACCCTGCCGCCATTCTTACAAATGTCATGTGACAAGAAGGCGTCGAGGAGGAGAGTAGCTGCAGAACTCCTGCTGCCCAGCCACTGGCTAGGACACCCTATACACACACACACACACTCTTCTGGTGTCCAGGACAGCTGAGACACGCTCGCTTGCTCCCTCACACACACCCACACACACCAGACACGCATGCATGCACACACCTACACACACACACACACCACTGAGGTCTCCATGGAGTTGTAATTGGATCCAGTCAGTGGTCCCCCACTGGGGGAAACTGTGCTCCAACACACAGACGCCTTCCCCAAGACACTCTCACACACCGGGGGAGCCCACAGACACGGGGGGGGGGAGGAGGGAGAGAGAGACAGAGAGAGACAGAGAGAGAGAGACAGAGAGACAGAGAGAGAGAGACAGAGAGAGAGAGACAGAGAGAGAGAGACAGAGAGAGAGAGAGAGAGACAGAGACAGAGACAGAGACAGAGACAGAGACAGAGAGACAGAGAGAGAGAGAGAGAGAGAGAGAGAGAGAGAGAGAGAGAGACAGAGACAGAGACAGAGAGAGAGAGAGAGAGAGAGAGAGAGAGAGAGAGAGAGAGAGACAGAGACAGAGAGAGAGACAGAGACAGAGACAGAGAGAGACAGAGACAGAGAGAGACAGAGAGAGACAGAGAGAGACAGAGAGAGAGAGAGAGAGAGAGAGAGAGAGAGAGAGAGAGAGAGAGAGAGAGAGAGAGAGAGAGAGAGAGAGAGAGAGAGAGAGAGAGAGAGAGAGAGAGAGAGAGAGAGAGAGAGAGAGAGAGAGAGAGAGAGAGAGAGAGAGAGACTTACAGGAATATGTCATTTGAAGGACACTGGAAGATACACAGCAATCCGGCCAAACCGGTCAAATCCCAACCACTTCCTGCTACATGGAGAACATGAACTCAGCTACATCTTGAGGAGTGAGCTTGACCCTCATACCAATAAGAACACAAGGCTGGCTATTCAAGTGACCACAATAAGCTGTCTAATCACCCAGCCTCTGAAAAGCTCTCAATCAGCCACACACTTGTATCTGGCATCAAAGTGGCGAGGAAGTCTACACACAAGAACATAAACACCATCTTTTATGTCCAGATGGTTGATTTGTCAGGCACTCCTTGTGAAAATTACACTGTTTGTGTGTGTGTGTTTGTGTGTATTCTCTTTTATCTGAAAGATTTTAACTTGCCAGTAGGGAGAACTGAGGATGATAAACAGCCACGGGGGCGATAATGTGCTCAGTTTAGACTGCTGCCAAGGACATTTACACTGGGAGATAAAACACAAAGGGCTCTCATCAAGCTCTGCTCCATCTGGACACTCCATGGTTTATATGCACTGAACCCCACCAGCATGACACTGTCACCAAGACTGGGGCAGAGAGAGGGATGGGGAGAGAGAGGGAGGCGTGGAGGGAGAGAGAGGGAGGCATCGCGGGAGAGAGAGGGAGGGAAAAGAATGAGAGGAAAGGATGGAAAGAAAAGAGAAAGAATGAGAGAATCAAAGAGATAGAGAGAGAGAGAGGATGACAGAAACGTCTTTCTTTAAATGATTAAAACTATAATCCATTTGACCTCCAAGTCCAACTAAACAACTAAACTATATAAAAATAAAAAAACAGCCCACTATATATTATTTTTATAGCTATATATATATATTACATTTATATGAAGTTTACAGTTCCAGTTAGTCTCATACCCTGGCCTTAATGGAAGAGATACTGGGTCAGTAAAGGACGCCCCTGGCTATACACACCCATTATTTACTTTGGCTTCCTGGCCAATTTCCTTGTTGGCCCCCAGACAAGAAACATAAAAACAGGCCATTTCAACCAACCGCTGGTCCACAGAGGGACTGCCTCGCCATGCTAGAGTCTGACTCAGAGGAGCCCATTCCACAGCCTGCTTTCACTGACAACGACGCCAGCTAGCGTGGAACTTCCAGACCGGGCGAGGAAACATTTTTACACATACATTACGTCATTTAGCAGACGCTCTTATCCAGAGCGACTTACAGTAAGTACAGGGACATTCCCCCCGAGGCAAGTGAAGTGCCTTGCCCAAGAACCGGTAACCTTTCTGATTACTAGCCCGATTCCCTAACCGCTCAGCCACACGACTCCCCTCCTGGAAACGCCAGGAACCGAGAGAACAGGCCCGGCGGCGAGGCGGCGAGCGCACGCCGGCGGAGCGGGCCACCGGAGGAGGAGACGGCTCTAACCTGCTTGTTCCTCTTGGAGTAGGTCTTCTTCAGCAGCCGCTCGTTCATCCTCTCCTGCTCGCGCTGGGCGTGGTGGAGGAAGCCGTTCTCCAGCGGGTCGGAGGGCATGACGTTCTCCGCCTCCTCCTCGGCCGCCGCCTCGCCCTCCTCCTTCTTGGGCCGCTTCACCGGCACCACCGCCAGAGGCTTCTCCCAGCGCTCCTTTGCCTCCTGGCTCTTCAACACTCCGGTCTTCTTCTGTGAAGAGAGAGAGGAGGAGAGAGAGGGAGGGGGGGGGGGGTGGGGAGGGGGGCAGGATATGAATATATGGATAAAACACACATTGCAGAGTTGTTGGCAAACAGTCGGGCTGCGTCCTCCTGCTGGCTCAGAGATTCCAGTAAACAAGGAAGTCAGGGACTCTGCTGTCGTCTGGAGTCCCCCTCAGTAGCAGCCTTCACAGACTCTCCCATCAGCTCCCAGCGCGGCTCTGATGCTGCTTTAATGAGCTTATGATACGCTCCTCTGAATACAAACACGCATTCTCGTAAACAGGTCCTTTATTTGGCTGCGTGGCTCTTGCCACAGGGCCCTAATGACCAATCACGGGGTTGGCTTTCCTTGTCTCAGTAACTGTGGTTTGATGTGGCCCTGGTCGGGTAATTACAATGCGTCGTCTTGAAATAAAGTGAAAATAATCAAAAAATCAAAATGTTTTTCACCACACCCTATCGCTCACCGCAGCATACCCGTGACCCTGTCTTAGACAGGCCCGGTAGGTGACATTCTAGCGGTAAACAACTGGTGAGAGGTGGGCACAGAGGGGTTGGAGGGGGGGAGTGGCACACCGCTGCTTGATGCCAAACACAGGCCATGGCCGCGGCCTGTTAGCCGGAGCTCCAACATCTGCTCCTAGCGAGACGGGACACGTTACAGTCAGTTCCCACTGCCCCGTGCGGCGAAGCTCCATCTGAGTAATCAAATCATTGGCTCCGGAGGGGGGGGGGGTTAGCGCTGGGGGTTAGCAGATGGCTATCACATTAGCGCTAACACAACAACACTGATACATTTACAAAGGTGCATGAGGAAAAGCCTTCCTGCCCCCCCCACAGGCAGCATTAGAGGAAAGCGACGTTGAGAAAATGTGACGGGGTAACATTTCTCGCCGATTCCCTCCTCGCCCGCGCGCGAGCCGCACGGGCTTGTTAGACACGGCTCGAGATGGCTCCCCCCGGCTCGTGCGCTGACACAAGGACGCTTTAAGACCATCAACACCCCCCCCGCCCCCCTCCCCAAACACCACACAAGGACTCCCCAAGACCTGCGCTCCCCTCACCCTTCCAGGCGGCGCATTCACTGCTCATGAGGCAGGGCAAACCCAACTGGGCTACTTGTCATGCGATTCATTACCTAGAGAGAACAGTCTTTTGAAGCGCGGGCGCCGCAACAAAGCGCTACAAAACCAGCAACAAAAGGATGGGGGGGTGGGGGGAGGAGAGTGTGGCGGGGTGCCAGGTGTTTTGCTTCCTCGGAGGGGGTTGGGGGGGGGGAGGGGCGGAGGTGAGGGGGGGCGGGGGTGAACGTTCAAACGGTGGGCATCAATATTCATCAAGCCAACGCGAGATTGGCAGTTCAAAGTAATTCAATTTGCATGCGACGGCCCACCCACTCTTGGTTCTACATGTAACTCGCGTGTGGAAAACCTACACGGCCGTTAGCTGTGGGATCAATTAGGTGTAGACGGACGTGCCTGGGGGGCCTGGTTGAGAGGCGGAGTGAGGTGTGCCCCAGAGATCTTAGGATCTGGCCCAGACCAGACGCAGACCCACAACACATTAGCATTCTTCTGCTGCATCACCGGCATGACGACCACCCCAATACAAGCAGCTGCTGAGAGGTCTCAACCCGGGATAAACACTCACACATAAACACACAGATACAGCCACACACACGTACATACACACACACACACACACATATACAGAAACAAACACAGATAGACACTCACACACAGATACACACTCACACACAGATACACACACCTACACAGACAGATACACACACAGACAACAGGGAAGAGAAAAAACGAGGCCGAGAAGATCGTGACACCATCTGGAAAGCTTTGGTGAGGGGGAGGGGGGGGGTGGGGGGTGGAAATAAGGAGCGTGTGGAGTGAATAGCAGAGCAGAGCCTGAGCGTGCCACAGAGGCTGCTCTGTGAACAAACACACACTCACGCCACAGCCGTTTAGCTGGACCATGTTGGGTCACATGTGCATAGACTGTGCTACGCAGATGAGGGGGGTTGGGGGGGGGGGGGACAGAGAGAAAGATAGAGATAACAGAGAGTGAGAGATTGATAGAGAGAGAGAGAGAGAGAGAGAGGGGGGGGGTGAGGAAGCCAGAGAGAGAGAGGGAGGGAGGAGAGAGAGATGGATGACTGGCTCTGCTCCCTTGTCGGTACACGCTGCAACAGACCGCTAGACTGGTCTGACCCGGGCGCGTTGCCGCAGCAACAGCGGGGAGAGCTTTGTTGGCGCTCCACATTGCGCACGCACGCACACACAAACAAAGACACACACGCCAAGCATAAACAAACACGCCGGGGTCCGCACACGCAGTCGTCGCCCCAAATACACAAGGCCGGTGACCGGCTGAGCAGAGCCGTCCCCTGAAACGTGACGAGGACACGCAAGAACATGGGGGTCCTCCAAACACACCGGCAGCAGGGGGTGGGGGAGGGGAGGGGGGGGGGGGTGCACGCTCCCGAGAGCCTTCCAAACGGCAGCAGGTGAGCGAGACTACAGTGCGCAGTGTGTTTGAAGAGAGTGAGAGGGGGGGAAAAAAAGAGACGACAGAGGGAGAGAGAGACCCCGGCAGTGCCTTGGTACCACTGTCTCATGCCCGTCATCGTCATCATCATCATCTCCCCGGCTCTCCTCCTCCTATCCACGCTCATTATTCACAAGCCACGGAGAGAGCTCGGCCGATCCAGCCTGACGTCTCTATTAACGCGAGGGCCCCGCGGCAAGGCCCTCTCTGCTGCTGGATCTCACCACGCCACGCCACGCTACATGGAGCCCTCACAACGCCTCTGGACACGACACGAGGTCCTCTATTCCACTGTACGACACACTACACCCCAGCCAGCAGCACCGCTGCATGGTGCTGTTCCATTTCCTTTCAGTGCTGCTGCGGAGGTCTTCTGTGCTGTTTGGGTCCCCGATCTGCTGCCGAACATCTTAATTATGTTTTAATGAATCCCTGGTGGAGATTAACCAAGCGGCAGCACTTGCGCTGAAATGAATCCATCATTCCTCTCAGTTGCGACAGCGATGAGAGAGAGAGAGAGAGAGAGAGAGAGAGAGAGAGAGAGAGAGAGAGAGAGAGAGAGAGAGAGAGAGAGAGAGAGAGAGAGAGAGAGAGAGAGAGAGAGAGAGAGAGAGAGAGAGAGAGAGAGAGAGAGAGAGAGAGAGAGAGAGAGAGAGAGAGAGAGAGAGAGAGAGAGAGAGAGAGAGAGAGAGAGAGAGAGAGAGAGAGAGAGAGGGGGAACAGGGACCCTCTAAAATGCCAAGCAGAGATGCCTGTCAGTCGTTTATAATCAAACATTTAAAATTTGCGCCCACACACACACTCTCACAAACATGCACGGATACACACCTGTCTGTTCATCAGGGGCCTAAATCTAACAACCTCTACTAGGCATCCTGCCCAAAGCCTGCTCACAATTAAAACATTTCTTCCTGAGTGGTCCTCTGCATTGAACAGGAATCCGTCAACCAGCCGCTCTTTAAGTCAATCATTAAGGCGCTCAGTGCTCCAACAAAAGGAAAGAGATTTGTAACATTGCCTCATAAAATGGAAAAACGCCTCTCTCTTCAACAGCGCCAGGGTGTGGATTTACATGCAAACAGCTGACTGTGTCTGCACACATTAGCGGGCGCTATATCATGAAGCCAGGTGCCACGTAGATAGCATTGATTTAGCCGCTAGCGCTAGCACCACTGAGCAACATCTGCAGTTGCCCGCCCAGGAAGTCCCTCTGATCTAAAGCAGCTGTCAGCCCGCATCGAACACACCTTTAATGAAGTCACAGCGCCGCCTACACTCACATTGGCTTTGGCACACTGCCTGTAAGCATCATCAAGAGCCAGCTAGCTCTGCTGCGTGTATCGCCCTCACCCGCCGCATGGCAGTGTGCACGCAAAAAAAAAAAAAGGTCTCCCTCTCTCTCCGTGGGCCCCCCTCACTGCTTCTCTCCACCTCTCTCACTCACTCTCTTTTTCCACTCTCTCCTTCTCCCCCTCCCCTCCACCCCTCTCACCGGGGGGGGGGGGGGGGGGGGGCGGCTTGTAGCGAGTCATTTCCAGACAGACATCCGGCTGGTGGGTGGGTGGGGGGTTGTTCCGAAGTGCTGACCTCATTAGAGCCCGGCCCAAAGAGAGGGGTCCTGGGTTGGCTCAAGCCGCCTGCCCCCCCCCTCTTCAAAGGCCCGGCTCTTCAAAGCCCCCCCCCAGATGCTCACCTCCACGCCTGTGCTGTCTTATCCGCCAGGCTCTGACTCTATCGGCCGCTCTTCTGATATCTCCTTAATATCCCCCTCCTTCTTTTTCTCTTACCCCCCCCCTCTCTCTCTCTCTCTCTCACTCTCTCTCTCTCTCTCTCTCTCTCTCTCTCTCTCTCACTCTCTCTCTCTCTCTCTCTCTCTCTCTCTCTCTCACTCAATGTGTGTGTGCGCGTGTCTGTCTTTATTTAGAGTGCGTGAAGGGCTGGACGCGCTCCCGGACTGACACCATCTGGAAAAACAGGGGCTTTGAGGAGACAGGCAGACAGGCAGACAGGCGGGCAGACAGGCAGGCAGACAGACAGACAGACAGGCAGGCAGGCAGGCAGGCAGGCAGGCAGGCAGGCAGGCAGGCAGACGGACACACAGGCAGACAGATAGACCATAGAACAGAGGAGTAAGAGAATGGGAAATGTAGAGAAAAAACTGACGGAAAGGGATGGAAAAAAGGGCTTTGTGCTTTTGTCAATAACCGTGTGTCTGTGTGTGTGTGTCAGCATTAGTGTCATTCCAGTGAGTCTTCATCAGGTGGTCATGAAACGGACCACAAGAGAGGGCCGTCACAGTCTCCCTGTCGCTGAACACAAGATCCTGCACCTGCCCCTGTCCTGTCCGGACCCCCCCCCCCCTTCCCCGCCCCCCCGCACACAAACACACACTCTCCGCACATCGCCGCTCTGCAACCTGCACGTCACCCACACAGAGCGGATCCAGGAGAGGGCTTTCCATCACGCCGTTGTGCTCGCTTCCTGGAGCAGCGGTTCACCTTCAAAGGGGAACTGGAGCAGGCAGAGGCAGCACAGAGGCAGCACAGAGGCAGCACAGAGGCAGCACAGAAGACTTCCAGCCCTAAGCTCTGGTCTGGATCCCTCACCTGCAGCAGGACTGGCTGGCTGACGAGCCGGGCTAACTTTTCCACACAGAAGCCTGTCTGGCTGCTGACGCAGGAAACTGCTCAGCCCACACGCTGGCCCTCAGATATGACTGCGTGTCAATGACAGACCTACTATTTCTCTGGGTCTCTCTGTCTCCCTCTCTCTCTCTCTGCACAGAGGAAGTGGCAACTACAGTTTCCTGCCACCTCAGCAACACCACAGTATGAATTATGTACATAAGGCACAAGTTACGTGATGTGCTGTTGTGTGTAATGTGGTCATGAATCTGTGAAATGTTGATA
Organism: Hypomesus nipponensis; assembly: GCF_054491055.1. Taxonomy (NCBI): domain Eukaryota; kingdom Metazoa; phylum Chordata; class Actinopteri; order Osmeriformes; family Osmeridae; genus Hypomesus; species Hypomesus nipponensis. The sequence continues at coordinate 8,260,180 of NC_140388.1, read as the reverse complement.
TACTTATATATTGCATCTGCTGCATGATTGTGTAACTCACACTCTGCAGTAAATTGTATTTGCCTAACTTTTTAGAAAGGTCTGACCAGGGACTGGAGTTGCAAATTAGCCTATTGGCTAAAAACCTTTTATGCAACACATCTACAACATTATCTATGTATGTAATAATGTGCGCTGCATTGTCCCTGACAAATAAACAAATACATAAACAAATCTGGTATTTACCCCATCTGGGTAAATCTATGATACTTATTTTGTGAGGAAGCACAATAAAAATACAAAACTTCTTCTGTTGTCAACATAACGATTTGCCCGTCAAACAAAACAGTCAATGTAAAATCAAAATCCAATTGCACCCCTTGAACATTGGGTGGCAGTTCAATACCAGCCCATTTCCTGCACGCGGAACACTGCCAGCTGTGTCAACTTTGCGAAACGCGAACCAAAGTGACAATGAAGTGTTGTGACTAGCAGGGTGCCTCGCTGCGCCACCTGGCAGGTGGCTCCGCCCCCCCCCCTCCACCCCCCCGGACGCCCGCTGGGAGGACGAGGTGTGTGGACACACAACGTTATTCACACGTCATGACTCGCCCCTGAGGAACCCCCCGGGGGGGGGCGTCACCATGCAGCCATAGGTCTCTCCCTCCGCCTCACACAGTAGCGCCTTTAGCCTTCAGGACTGGCACGCCTCCTAGAGAAAAACAAACAGCCCTGACCTTCTGGTCCACCAGCAGGTTTCCCCGACACCACACCTTCTGCACTGATGCCAGTCGGAAGGCCACGGTAAAGTTCTACCAACCTTCCAGGACTGAACTTGATCTTGGGGGGTCTTGAAACCTAGTGAGAGTGTGATGTGTCAAACAAGAGGGATGTCAGGGGCGGCTTCAAGGAACGTTCCCTTCAAGGACCCGCGCCATCAGAGGCCTCGCTCAGCTGTGAAAGTGTGTTCCCCGGGTACCCCCGCTTCTCCACCTCCTCACCCCTGCTTCTCTTTCCCGACAGTGCTCCCTGAGTAACTCTGCTACCGTACCATAACCCCCCTCCCCCTCCCCCCCTCCCCCTCCCCCTCCCTCTCCCTCTCCCCCTCTCCCCCCTCCCCCTCCCCCTCCCTCTCCCCCCCTCCCCCCTCCCCCCTCCCCCCTCCCCCCTCCCCCTCTCCCCCCTCCCCCTCTCCCCCTCTCTCCCCTCCCCCTCCCCCTCCCCCTCCCCCTCCCTCCCCCTCCCCCTCCCCCTCCCCCTGCATCTTCAGCCCTGCTCGGGACTCGGCAGAAAGCAAGGAGGGACACCACCGCTGGTCAAGCAAGGCTGAGGCCAGACCTTCAGCTAAGACCCCAGGGAGACCGTGTTTAACGAACGCCTTTCCAAGTCTCACAGAAGAGGATGAACATTTGAAGTGGGTTCCAAAAAAAGAGCGTTCGAAAGATTTGGGAATCGACACTCTGGTCTTAACCTCCGTCTCTGACAGCATGACTGAAAGACTGGGGACTCAGAATGAAGCCAGGTACTGGAGGAGTGCCTGAATCACTGAGCTGAACTCAAGCAGTTATGTACACAATACAGTATGCTATTCCTATCACACACACACCACACACCGACACACACAAACACCGCCCCCCCCCCCCCCCCGCCCCCACAGCCGAACTGTGACCATGAGGCTCATCGGAAAAACCAGAGGTCAAACCATAAAGCAATTATGAAAGCGAGTCATCAACTAAAAGCTGACAGCAATACAATTACCTCCAGGCCTGCCTGTCTGGGAACATGGAGAAGGCTGTGTTTAACTGGAGGCCTTCAGGCTAGGCCTGCATGTACGCTACAGTACAGTGTGTGATTGTGCCAAGCTGAGAGCTCTTTAATCCTCTCTTTAACAGGTAGAGAGAGGTGCACGGGGAGAGAGAGCCATCCATTATGTGGAACAAAGGCCTTGGCGTCGGGCCACTTGACTGTCTGCGGTGAACAGTGACTACGGGGCCTGACTCAGTCAGATGAGAGGGCAGATGGAGAGATCACTGCATATCTACTCTGCTGTCCAGGGAGAACGGCTCGACTGACAAAGAGACTCATCTACAGTCAGGAAGAAGGCCACTGGTGTTTATGAAACATCTACTGTCCAGGGAGAACGTCTCGACTGTCTAAGAGACTCGTCGACAGTCAGGAGGAAGGCCTCTGGTGTTTATGAAACATCGACTGTCCCAGGGGAATGGCTCTACTGTCACAGGGGAATGCCCCTACTATCCAGGGGGAAGTATCTGCTGTACATTCAAGCACTTTATTTCACTTGTGAAAAGTAATTACTGGATAATTAAGCTACTTACAGTATAACACTACTTTAGGTTAGGGTTAGTCACCATGACTGAACGATTAATACCTCAGGTTTGTCTATGTTTTTGCCTAAGAAATAAGAGCATGGGTTTCAAACGGTCGAGCAAACAGAAAATGTTTCTGGCAAGAACCGTGTCAGACACTTGAAAGTGCACGCTGAGGACCTTAGTGGTGCCGTGCTGCTGTAAGGGGCCCAGACAAGGGTGAGTGATGAGTCATGAGATGTTGTAGCGCTGGGACAATGGGCCGTAGCAGAAGTGCTTTACAAGTCCCCAAGGTGCCATCCTGTCACTGGCACCGCTGAGGCGTTAAAGAGTACTATGTGGTTAGGCATGGCAGGGCTGAACAAAGACTGCTCCGCTCGGCCTACCTGAGGGGAGACTGCAGGCCTTGAGATACACTCTGGTTCTGGGGTTAGTTCTGACAGTGTCTTGACGTGGTACGATTCATTTGGAAAATGTTACTATAATCTTGGTGTAAATTATAGCCGACGGATGACTATTTGTGATGTCTGTCCCCCTCAGTTTTTATTGAGAAAATCATATTTAACTGCCGCGTCCTCAGTTATATAAAGCCATCCCACCCACATCCAAACAAATCTATGCCCCTGGTGCATCGTAAATTAAAGCCCAACTAGGCTAACTGTCAACTTCCAAACAGAAGTATCAAACACAAGAGCCAGCCCGTCTGTCCTTTCTCTACTCCCCGCCTCGGCGTTAATAACGAGTGATCCATCCAATTCCTGTGGAGGAAGGACATGTTTATACAGCTCCTGCTCACAGGCAGCTACCAGAGAAAAACAGATTACAGAAGCACAGCGGTCAAATGTCAACACAGCTCCACCGGAGAAGAAAAAACACCAAACGAGTGTGAACAGACAGCTACCAGCTAGCCAAGTAGCTAAAAACAAACCGGCTCTGCCTCCTGACAACTACAGCCATTTCCTCCTGACTGTCACTGTCGAGCGGGGTAGAAAATCGAATATCCTGCCCCCCTTCGCTATGAACAAGCGTTTATTTATTGTCGATATAACACGTTCAGGCAGAACATTTAATCACCTCGGAGCAAGCCGCGTTATTTTTGCCGTATTAGCAACCACCTGCTCTGGTGCTTGGTACGCAGGCACGCAACGCCTCCGCGACACGGCCTCCTGAACGCTCCGTACAAACGAAAGAAAATAAACAGCTGTTTAGACATTAGGCAGCCCCCGCGGTCCTGCCTTGGGACTTGAGTTTGTGGGTAACGATTCATTAGGGGGGGCCCTGCACAAATAAAGAGGAAATCACTAACAGGCTTCCCTCCGAGCTGGAGACTGGGATATATCCACACTCTTTTTCTCAGTCGCCATGTGGTTCCAAGCATGCTAAGATGATGAGATAATTGTACTGAATAGACTCTCCAACGCAGTGGGACGTTGGGGAGCCTTTTCGCTGAAGGCAAGGAGTAGTAATTGGCTAACAAGCAGGAAGGGAGATTTAGGCCACCTGCTGGCAAACCTAGACTGACTCTAGTGTGGCCTTTGGCAATGTGAAATGGAGAAGGTATGGGTGAGTAAAAAGTAAATTTCTCACTACGGCACAAATCTACCTTGTCAAAGCTGGCCAGGAGGCCATTTCTTTCCTTTTGAATGTCCAGCCCTGCTCTTGGAGATGGAAGTAAAGTAGCAGGTGGTAGAGCAGAAGAAAGGAGGGAAGGAGGAAAGGAACAAGCAGAGAAGGAGGTAGGGTAGGTGGGGTGTAGTAGTAGAAGGAACCAGGACAGTCGGTACCACGACAAAGTATTGTTAAGAAACGCAGTGAGGTCAATTTTGTTGGTGCCTCTAAGCTACTGGCCTGGTCATCTTTCCCCAACAAGCTCAGATAAGAAATGATGGCAGTTGAATATTTAAAACCTTGAGGCACAAATTAAAACCCAGACTCCAGGCATTAATGAAAAATCACATTATCCTGCTGCTGGCCAAACCTCATAATCAGGTCAAAAACCACAAGTACAGCCAATCAGTTCAAATGCCAGAGGTGGTAATGTGAATGAGTTCTGAAGGGGGGAGTGGGGGGGGGGGGTGAATGAAATGGCTCCGATCCAAACGCCCCCACCTCTCAGGCCCGCCTCCAACCATCCTTACAACCTTTCAATCAACACTAGTCTGCCAGACAGCAGCTTGATGCCGCAGAGTAAAAACACTCTGCACCCAATAACTCAAAATGGAGGCGAGGCTGTCCTTTTATTACACCCCTATTACCCACACAGACAAGATTTAAGTTCAATATTTCCTAGATGCATTACGTTGGCATTAAAAGGCCATGGATCACTGTACTGGTGCCGCCTTTGTTCGTGTTGTCGTGCGGGGGGAAAAAGGCTGGCAGCGTTTGAGTGGCGCGGCTGCCAAGTAGGAGCCAAGGCTTTAGCTGCCCTGGATTCCTGGGGTCTCCCTGAGACAGTCAAGCTGGCGACAGTTTTACCACACTGCCACAAAGTATTAAGAGGATGGTTCCGGGTTTGGCTGACACATCACACGTTGTGGATCTGAAGCGATGGGGGAGGGGGGCGGACCTTACAGGGGCGTGTCATCGACCTGATATGGAAGGAGGCAGGTGACGCATCCGGAAATGGTGTGAAATCAATCGTCCGAATGACGCTGGTCACGGCGAGGAACAGTTGCGAGTTAACCAATCGTGTCCACAGCATATGTCCCTGTCTGTCTGTCTTTCTGTCTGTCTGTCCACCCCCTCTGTAATGAAACCAGGATTTAGTGTTTTAAGAGCCCAGTCCACTCAAGCCAAGGCTGGATGTTCAAAAGGCTGGGTAAAACATGGAGTGCCAAGAGCTCGGGGTATTCCCCATCACATTCCTGGCCAGTGAGACGACCCTCCAGAGTCCTGATTAACCACGGAGGGGGATCAGGCCACTGACAAGCCCAGCCCTCCCATTCTACACACCTATAGCCCGGCTGGGCCCAGTCCGGCCTGGCCTGGGCCGTCCTGGGTGCAAGGCTGGATCCCAGACCCCAGTCCCAGCCCATTAGCTAACACTGAGCCATACTCCATCTGCTCCTCACTCCCACTGGAACAGAGAGAGAATGTCGATCTTTTCAGCAGGTGTAGAGTGCTCTGGTGTGGTGTGTAGTCGATACAAATAATGACGTCCCCCCCACTCCATAATCCTCTTATGATGTCGTGAAAAGCTATTAAAAAGAGAAATCGACAGCGTTTCTTCATCAGGCTTGTGTCTATTAGCTGAAAAGTCCTGCTTTCACGTCACAAGATATATTGAGGGTTACGATGACCTCGGGGTCATTTACAAGCACTACAAGTCAACAGGTGGATATACTGTTTCATGACAACATGCCTGACCTCACCTTCAGTCAGAAAAAAATAAAAAATAAATGCAGCCTAACCTTCCGTCTGCCGTCAATGGATTCCAAACAGTTGCCATTCCTGTGACATTTACCCAGTCAAAGTCTCAGGATGTTCTTTAGGCACACTCCCTGCTATACCCTCCAGAGTCCTTCCAATAACTGTTGCCTTCGTTCTTAACACACACACAAACACACACACACACAGGAACCAGATGCATTCACTCTGTCAGACAGACAGAGCGATGGAGAAGGGGATATGTTGGAGAGAGGGGACTCCTACTGGAGGCTAACTGTGGATGAAAAGTTCCCCTGGGCACAAGCTGTCACACTGCTCGCGACAACTTCATAAAGTAGGGGGTTCAATAGTGATGTGACTAGGGGAGGTCAAAGGTCACCGTGACCCTGAGTCCAACACGAGGATGTGCAGTCATCACTGTTCGTTTGCAGCTCTGTCATTTGTCACTGTGACAAAAAAAAAGAAGTAATTACTGGCAATCCTGCATGGGAGATTCCAAGCCTGAGGAAGAATCTTTAGTCTCTGGCAATCTAACAACTGCCGATGTTCCTGAAGGCATCAACAAAACAAAGCGTCTTGTGCTCAATTTTGTTGCACAAACGTATTGAAAAGAAAAGATGTTATCATATAATTACATTTAATATGGGCCCCCTTGGTGCTATCTTTACTCCAATGTGTTTGTAGCGTGCATGTCACTACGGGCCACTTAGCCGTTTGAGTGCTGGGAGTGTTTGCCACCTTGCAGCCAGCCTGTCTCAGCCTCAACCACAGGAACAGCCGCAGTCAACTTTGGCTCGCTTCAGCCCAAACCTCCTTTTAGCCTCGACTCAGTGCCATGGAAACACATAAATGCTCAACTTGTCTTGCAAGGACTAAGGTTCCTTCTTGGTATCCCCCCCCCCCCCCCCACCGTCCCCCACACACACACACACAAAAGAGAAGTAGTGTGTGTAAAACTGCCTAACATTAACGCTGGCAGTTCTGAGAGGTGACAAGCAGAGAGGGCATGTTGCTGAACGGAACGGCAAGTAGCGCCAAGTAACCAGACGCTCTCCGAGCAGAGAGTCACAGTTCGTTCCAAGGAAAATACAACTAAATGTATGGAGGTGCAGTGTGTGTGTGTGTGTGTGTGTGTGGGTGTCTCTTACGTATGCATGCATGTTCCCTACTTTGCCTGTTTTTCTGTCTGCAACCGCCCAGCCAGCCTGCCTGTCAGTGGGTTTGTAGAGCGAGCAGTATGACTTTATGGAAGTCAGGCCTGGCGGAGGAATACTAGAGCAGTGTGTTCAGGCCTGTCGATCTCTGTGTGTATTCTGTGATTGTTAGCGAAGCGGTAGGACGCCCCGGGGCCCGACTGCGCGCTTCGGCAGGAAGGCCTGAAACACTCAGTGATGATTGTTCTCCGGAACTTTTATCTGGAACAAAAGCTGCCTTGTTAGAATCCAACACCAGCATTACCACTGGCTGTGTAGAAACGCTCAGTTTTAGTCGGTGTAATTGCTAGGTTCAGACACCACAGAATATGATAAGTAGCACTTATATCCCCTCATGGCCTTATGGAGGCAGAGAAGCCATGAAGCCAATGTCATGGTAACCAGCTAGTGGCGGAAGTAGCTCTGAGCACTCGTACCGCTCAGCTGCACTTCCTCAATCCCGAAATGCACGCACAAAAGTACAGTAGCGCCGTAGCGGAGAGATAATGAAACATTGATGAATCAAACTCTCTTAAACTCCACATGAGTGCAGTGGGCCGGGGGGTCTGTGTAAACTGTGCTCGTGTGAAGGAGCTGGTGCTTTTTTCTACTGGCAGCTGTCAGGTTAACGAGAGTGGTAATGGGCCTTCAGACTGCCATTCACGTCCTATTAAACTCAGAGAGCTCCACATGTCACGGCTAGCCCCTTTCACAGCCTGCCTGGGCTGGGCCGCAGAGACTGATACGGACAGGGCCCGTCGTCAGGGATACGAGGAAGGTTTGGGGACTCCAGAGGGAGGCCAGAGAACCTGGAGTGCCACTCAGAATGCCAGAACACTGCACGAGGGGAATTGCGCGAACTCTGTGGAATTCAGGATTTAAACAGCTTTGACGCGCGGTTAAATTCGGAAGCTAAGCACCTTAGCACGACCACACGAGCGTTACCGCGCCATAGTGTTTGCGTTTGTCTGTGAATCTGTTCATGTGATTTCCCCCAACGGGGAGATTATGAGATTGCAATAGGTGCTCTTGGAGAGCCTGATAACTGTTCAGGCTGAAGGGTTCTTAAGACTCTTGTTACATCATAGGGAGCTTGTTTTGTTTATCCATAATAAGCAACACCAGTTTTACCACTGATTACATCATTGAACTCAGCAGTTACCGTGTGTGTGTGCGTGTTTGCCCGTGTGTGTTTTCCCTTCCAGAAGGTGTTCTACAAATGGAGAGCCAGCAGCCTCCAGCTGTGTTCAGAGTCTTTTTATAATGCTTATCTCTTCCATCAGCAAGGGCTCTTACACGTTTCGACAGCTCACTGCTGAATGGGTGGCTGAGGCAGACCCTGGTGTGCAGAAGGGAGGGGAGGGAGGGAGGGGAGGGAGGGAGGGAGGGAGGGAGGGAGGGAGGGAGGGAGGGAGGGAGCGAGGGAGGGAGGGAGGGGAGGGAGGGAGGGAGGGAGGGGAGGGAGGGAGGGAGGGAGGGAGGGAGGGAGGGAGGGAGGGAGAGAGGGAGGGAGGGAGGGAGGGAGGGAGGGAGGGAGGGAGGGAGGGAGGGAGGGAGGGAGGGAGGGAGGGAGGGAGGGAGGGAGGGAGGGAGGGAGGGAGGGAGGGAGGGAGGGAGGGAGGGAGGGAGGGAGCCCACACCCACTGATGTGTGGGGAACCAACGTGTGGAACAAGCTAAGAACAGCGGTCCATGTCGATTATGCATAATTTGCATTATGCATCATGCATAACGTGGATGCAAATTGACCGTTATTCTCTCTCCCACCCCCCCCAACAATTGTCACTGGTTGATTTCATGTGTTTCGATGTACCTGGTACATGAAAAGATGATGTGTTAGCAGTTTCTCCTGGGAATATTTGTCTGACGTTGACTTTGATAGCAGGAGGAAAGCATGTGTACCAGCTCGTTCCTCGATTAATGAAGGCAAATAAAATAACTATGTTGGTCGTTTAGTCTGAATTCAGCCCCTGCTGTGGCAAATGGAAATGGGTTGATTGAAAATGAACAGCCCCAGAAAACAAAAAAAAAGGCATGATTTCAAATCCGTCTGCAGAAGGAGACAATAGAGTCTTAAATGAAGACTCACAAAACAAAAGATCAACAAAGAACAGCTCGATTTCTAAATGCTCTCTAATCTGGATTGCTTCTACTTCAGCAAAATCACACAGGGCCATTGAGCTCCTCTAAATCGACAGAACTTAAAAAGCACACTATTTGGCTTCGTATAATTTAATTACAGCTTCGCCAGAATGAAGCTGGCATAAGATCTCGTTGTCTTGGCAAATGCAGACAGTAGCTTAATGTGATTAATTGGAGGCTTCGCTTCCAATTTCCATAGAGGGACTCGCGTCTGTCAGACAGCAGTCATGTTGCAAGATTGAATGACTAGCATAGCCAGTACCAGCAGCTAGCTTCGCTCTAGCTCAAACAATGCTCTTTATGGTTCAGGGTTTTAAGACAGAAAGGGATATATGCTGTCCATCAGCTTCTCAGTGCCATTTCTCTTGTTCGTTCTAAATCTGCAGGTGTCCCCCAACACCCCACCCAGAAGTCACAGTGCTAGGGTTGCCAACTTCCTCAACCCCAAATGAAGGGCACTTTCTTCCAGTTGACAGCTGACCAACAATAACGGAAATCGCAAGCTTTCACTAGCCATATCATAAACCTACTCATTTCAGTGTAATTTGGGCTAAACTTCTCGCTTGGATGTATTGTTCATAGTAATAGTCGAGACAATGATTACTTTTAAGTTTCTCGTTTTGACGCACAATAACGCTCACCTCACCAGTGGCCAGTTCACACACACTGTCACCAACAAGCAACAACCGTGTCCCATAGCAACGTTTGCGCAAGTTTTGGCGCGTTTACAGTAGCCTATTATTGGCCGGTGAGGCTGTGATTGGATTACGGGACTGGAGCTGTCCTTTGCGGGACAAATCAAAATCACCCATCATTCGAGATGTCTCGGACAATTCGGGACGGTTGGCAACCCTACCCAGTTTAGAACCATTCCCCGGTGAATTAGGGGAAGAAAAAAGAAATTGGACAAAAAACTGTGGGAAATGAAGTCTAATATGGCAATAAAAGACTCCACAAAGCTGTGTTGTCACGCATCAAGGAAGAGAAAAACCAGCACGCTCACGGCAAGGTAGCAGGCGGTGAAAAAGTCTGCCTTCTAAATATGTAGGCCTTCACACAAATCCCTTCTTTGAAGATTGCTGTAGCGGGCCCTGTTCGACATGTCCCTGTCTCCCTGAGCTCGCCGGAGCCTGGCACTTCCACACGCCCCGACAGTGGAGCACAGCCGAGGCAGCGCATGCAGCTTGAACCAGCCTGACTCAGCCTCGTCCCTGTCAGCTTGGTGCGCCTCTCAACAGTGCAGCGTACACAAACACTCGTTCGACGGCCGCTCTCGCGTTTGACATAGCGTTCCCCTGACATTCCATGAAAGCCTTTCTGTACAGATGTACGGCGCGTGGCTACGTCCCTCGGTCTGTCTTAGAAGGAGACAGTGGACTTGTTGTCGGGAAGACACTTTGATATGAACAGTGTGCCAAGCACTCCTTCGAGTAGGCCTCCTTATCAAGGTATTACTATGTTGGCTACTGAAATCTAGTGACTTTCCGATACACCGACCCTTGCAGTTGTTAGGGCTTGTGCTTTATCCCTTTGTGTAGAATGTGGGTTTGCCGCGAGAAGAAAAGTGGAACAGCTCCAAACGTGTTCTCATGTCGGCTTCCGCGTCGGCTCCCGCCGTGCGGCCGTGGTGCAGAGCGCACGACCCAGCCTCGAGGCAGGCTCGCCGGCCTACTGACAGCCAGCCCCGCAGTTCTCACCCCCCGGTGGTTTCCGACTGTAGTGTGGCCGTGTGGTCGGCTGCGTTTCCTGACTCATCACTTTCTCTTCCACTATCGTCTAGCTAGACTGTAGAAGAAAAGGGCATACTGGTGTTTAGGTTCCAACTCTCTTACACAGACATACACAGAGAGAGAGAGAGAGAGAGAGAGAGAGAGAGAGAGAGAGAGAGAGAGAGAGAGAGAGAGAGAGAGAGAGAGAGAGAAAGAGAGACACAGAGAGACACAGAGAGAGAGAGAGAGAGACACAGAGAGAGAAACAGAGAGAGAGAGAGAGAGAGAGAGAGACACAGAGAGAGAGAGAGAGAGAGAGAGAGAGAGAGAGAGAGAGAGAGAGAGAGAGAGAGAGAGAGAGAGAGAGAGAGAGAGAGAGAGAGAGGCCACAGCAGTGAGTGATTACCCAGGAGACTTGACGTTTGACTCCTACAAACTGATACTGGCCAGACTTTCTCGAACACGGGAACACGTGCTGTCTAACCAAAAACTTCCAAGTGCTGTACACGGATTAGAAATAATGCCATTTCATCTAGAGGAAAGTAATGGCTTCACCCATCTGGTTCCTATCTATGATATCACAATTTACAGCCCGGCGGGGGCCCTGACTCTGTAAATCCACCCGCAGCAGTGGGATCAGAGAAAGGGTTCACCCACAGTTCAAAGGAGTGACCTAAAAGTACTCAAGGGGGTAAAGCACAAGCCCTAACAATGTCCTCTCAAAAGCGACATCTTTTCACTGGCGCATATTTAAGCTAAACCCTATCAAATGCATCTTTCACTGGTTTTCTAAGCCTCGTTTTACAATGCCCTAGCCATTACCCTCTATGAGCACTTTGTCTCTTAGGCATGCGTCATGTGTTATTCTGTAGGTGTTGTCAAAGCATTACATTACACTCGCGTGTACGTTGCAGTCTATTGAGTCGTCACTGGCGCTACCCACGCCTTCTCGGAATGACTGGGCTTCTCTGATGTGGCTGAGAGGGTTTCTGCGGGGACCACAACGCAGTGATCTGACATGATGTGTCTGGAGCTAGACTCGGCGATGAAAACAACCATGATTCGATTCCATTTGACATCTTTTTTTTTCCCCACCGCCCAATTAAGGTATATCAACACACAATGACACAGCGCCTGTGTATCTGTATAGATAACTGCCGTCTAATCTGTTATCAATCCATCATGCCCGAGCAAACAAAATAAAAAATGTGCTCCCAGTCTTTTGGAAAATGCAAGTAGCACTTCTGTGAGAACATGCCTAGTTAAAGCGGTCTTTTCCTTTCATTAGTACCAGCTTTCAGAGTTGTCAATGCGGTGGGATATTCAGAACTCAGATGCTTCTCCACCTCTCACTCTGAAAGAAGCCTCAATCAGGCATGTAACAATGGCTGCAAAGAGTCAACCCCGCTCCGACAATAGTGGCTTTCAGACGAGGGTTGCCATTAATTGCAGCGAGCCGTGCATTCCAGGCTGGTAATTACGCCTCCGTTTCTTGTCTCCTTCGCAGCACTTTCAAAGAACCGGGGCGGAAGTCCTTGTGGTGCTAAAAGCAGGGGCAATATCCTGACGTCTGGCCTTGGCTGGCAAACGCTTGCAATATTTATGATGTGAGAAGAAGCCTGTGAGTGAGTGAGCGAGCGAGCGAGCGAGCGAGAGAGAGAGAGAGAGAGAGAGAGAGAGAGAGCAAGGGGAGAGAGAGAGCAAGGGGAGAGAGGGAGCACTACAGAGGCGAGAGAGCAGGGGGGCGAGAGCCAAAGAGAAGAGAGATAGCAAGGGGAGAGACAAATTAAAGGGGAAGGGGAGGGAAAGGAAAAAGATTGAGTAGTACTGGTCACTGCCGGACGGCGGATTTGGGGGGGGGGGGGGGGGGGGGGGGTTGTGAATTGAGGAAGCAGGGAACCGGACCAGGGTCTTCAGAAATCAAGTCCAGCTGGCTAACAAGGCCTTGTGTTGACACTGGATGAGACCTCGACTCACGGAGAGTAGAAGTTAGAGAGAGGCTGACAGGAAGACAGCCAGGCTGAGAGCGCGTGCAGCTCTGTGGCTCGCCTGGTCAGGGGCTGGAGCTAGACATCAGTGGGAAGAAGCTGGATCAGCGCCGGAAGACTTGCAGTTCAAAGGTTGATCCATCGTCTTCCCAACAAACCCGCTTCATAGCCTCCAGGCATCCATCTTCCCTCCCACTGACTTGTCTTCACGGTGGTTGTCTTTATCCTCCGATTGGAACACCTCCTCCTAACTCTGGGTCATGTTGGGTGCTGACCACCACTCCTGGCATGTTCAGCTGGGTTGGAGAGCTCGTCAAGAGGCCGTTTTGTTCAAGAGCCACGGCGCTACATAGAGGTTTAGAGGCTTGCTTAGTGAATACCAATATCCTGCATATGAAAATGTGTTTCTTTTTAGAATTAGTCAAATGTATGATAAATGGCTCGGGCAGGGTGAAAAAAAAAAATAAGAAAGAAAAACTCTATAAGTATCTGATTAAAGATGCGGTCATAACATCAACTAGAATGAGGTATTCTATTGTTCAGCTTCACTGACTTGTTCTGGTCCTTTCCTTCCTTTGTTAAGGGCTAGACACTGGACAAATAAGTGATCGTGGAAAATGTTCTTTTTCAGGGTTCAGAGGAACATACAGTATGAATGCACACGGCCTCTGCTCCTTCTTTGACTTGATAGGGCTAAGAACCACCAAATAACAGCATCCCTATTCTCTGCAAACACTTTATACTGCTTCTACAGCCGGAGATAATTCAATTTAGGCTTGATATATACACTGCGCTAGCATCTTAGCGCCCCCCCCGTCCCCCCCAAGTACCACTGAACGGGAACAAACATCTTGTTGATCTGTCTAATGTCAGTGTCCAGTGGCTCATAGCTAATTCCTATCATTAGAGTATATTGATGGCGCGCGGCTGGGGAGCTGGCAGTTGGTTGGCTGGCAGGCTGGAGCATATCGGAGGGGAAATGAGCAGGTCGTTTCCTGCCCTGTTCCCTCTGCTCACGAGGCGGCTGACAGCAGCTTCCTGTGGGGCTGGTCGCCCGTGGAGACCACCGAGCACAGCCCGACAGAGCTCTCCCAGCATCGGGGTAAACAAAAGGTCGCACCCGAGCCCCTACCGTAAAAACGACACGTAATGCGGTTGCGAGTGAGCACATCTGCTTACAAATTTGAAGCAGGCGTTTCCCCTCAGATCTGCCAACAGAGCAGACAATGGTGCACTGTATACATGAGATAGACACAGTAGATATCGTTCGTCGTAGTGATAATCCTCAATCTCTTGAGACAGTCTGGTTTTCATCAAACATGGCTTAGAGTGTCTACATTGACTCTCCTTCCCAGGTGAGATCGACTCCTGGCATACCTCCTTCTGCACGTACTCTAAAACTTCATAAACCTACTCCTCCACTCTCTTCATATCCGTCTCTCACCATCTCTTTTATTCCTCTTCTTTGACGTCAGTGCATGTGAATAAGGAGCTACCTCTTGATTTCACTGCTTTAGACGTTTCGAGACGATGGTATGAATTACATCAGCCCTTTTTGTCAGTCTCTACTGGCAACACTGTAGACCATATCATATCAGTCATACAGCATCTGGGAAATGTGATCTGGGGATGTGATCTGGGGATGTGACCTGTGGGGATGTGATCCCCAGCAGGCAATGTTGTCTCTGCTGAAGAAGAACATGAGAAGGCAGGTTTCTTTTTTTCTTTCGTATTTTTTTTAAAAACTTTTTACAATGTTAGCTTTCAAGTTTTCTGCTTAACTTTAATGCTGGTGATAAATATACAAGTCTAAGGGAGGAAGCTGCTATAAAAAAAAGAAGCAAGCTAAGCAGAATAAAAACAGTGGTAGCGTACACACACACACACACCCCTCTGAAACAGATAACGGTGCGATTAATGTAGACGAGGAACACAAACTGTGCCCCCGCCCCTGAGCCGTGTCACCCTCGGCGCTTACAAGCCGCCGTGATTTGTTAGCGATTTCCGCCACGTGCGCTGGCGTTCGTCCTCGGTATTCCCGTCTACCCTCTGCTTTCAAAACCACTTCTGACAGTCCCGGCTAAGAGGGCTCCTTTGTGTCTCCGCACTTCTGCGTCAGCTGTGTTCGGTTCACAGACTTAAGGCCCGTCTCGTTCTCTGTCGCGAGGTCATCGCCCGCAGCCAAGCAGAAGCTTGATCTATTTAAGATAAAGCCGATCCTTATCAGCTCGTATAAGAGAGAGAGATAAGGGCACGGCGGAGATAAGATGAGGAGAATAATGTCATAGACGACAATACATTTTATGATGAGATTGCCTCACGGGAGGGAGGGGGGCGTTCGTAATTTATCTGTCTCCCCTACTGAAGCTACTGGCAGAAAGTGCAACTGTTGTGTCGCACAGGATCTTGTGGTGTTTAAATGACAGCTAACCTGATCTTAGGCTGAATAACTGATTAAAACGTAGTCTTTTAAAGCAGCAGTTTCTTAAAGAAATCAAAGAGCTCATTGCAATTCCCAGACTTCCCAGCAATGCTTGTTATGTGTAATATGAGTAATCCTTTCTACCACCACGCGTCTATTGTAAATCATCATTTAACAACTATAGCAGAAGGGAATGTAAAAAAATAATAAACCCATTCCACTGGCTAATGGCTATGTAACCCCACTAGTCATGTTTCATCTTGGACTCATGTAGCAGTCGGCTATCTTCAAAGGTCTTGCCGTCTGGCAGACAACAGTCCTTCAGAGGGGTCAAAAGGCCAGACAACATCATTGAGAGTGACAGCCAATCAAGTAGGCAAAATGGCTAGGCTGAAAGTCGGTCAGACAGACAGGCAAGGCTAGCATACATACAGACATGCACACAGACAGGCAATCATGCAGCCAGACAGACAGCCAGACAAGCAGTTGGTCAGTCAGTCAGCCTGGCAGGCAGGCATAATGTTAGCTGGAGAACACGGACTGCAGCTAGCAGCAGTAGCATCAGGCTCGTCCATCATCTGGCCTCAGCAAGGGCCTTGGACATAGCAGAGACCATAAATACCCACAGGTCAACGTTCCTCAGCTAACGGCTGTTAGAAGAGCTTTTAACATCCTCCGCCCCATCCTAGTCCCAGACACGATCGGAGAGCTGAGACAGAGACCTCTAGGGATCCACCAGTGAGGCCTACCTCGCCCCTAACACCACCACCACCCAGCTGGATGGCGAATGACTGCACCCTCCACTCCTAACAGCTGAAGACCAGCATCCTGGACTAGAGGCAGTAGAGTCTGGCCAGACTTGAAGAATCAATTTGCCCGTTCGAAAAGTGATTGGGAACATTTCTGCACGAAAGAAAAACACTGAATCGACCTGCAGTGGCCTCAGATCCCGTGAGAACCGCTCTGCTTACCACACGACCACAGGAAGGAAAAGTGCTAGTGATCTGGGGTCTGAGGCCCCAGGCTGGCCGGCTGTGTTGACAGACAGCTGTCCGAGACGGCACCTGCCTCTCCTTCTTCCTATTGTTCGCACCACATCATGGAGCGACGCGGGGATCCCGTTATCCCACGGTGACTCCGACAAGAACCGCTATCACACTCCGAGGAAGATGTGCTCACAACGAACGTCTAATTGTACCTGGAATTGTCTAATCTGACGGACCTACAAGGTGAAGTCCGTCAGATGGCTGAGCGGTTAGTGAATCGGGCTACCAATCAGAAGGTTGCCGGTTCAATTCCCGGCCGTGCAGAATGACGTTGTGTCCTTGGGCAAGGCACTTCACCCTACTTGCCTCGGGGGAATGTCCCTGTACTTACTGTAAGTCGCTCTGGATAAGAGCGTTTGCTAAATGACTAATTGTAATGTAAATGTAATTAAATGTTTCCAGGTAAAATTAGACGTTCAAACCTGAGAGGATCAATACTTTTGGTGTGAGAACACTTTAGCAAAAACATCCATTCATATCCTTGAATTTTCACGAATCAGTTACTGCCGTGAGCGAGCTGTATGGTGTCTTGTTTTGGCTGAAAACTCGAAAAAGAAGCATCTTTAGAACAGAAGCGCTCCAACACCAGTCACCACAAATTATTACAATCCTCAAAAACTCAAATGAGCTCTGCCAACGTCCACGCAGACCACAACCAAACAGAATTGTGTCTTACTTTTGGCAGCCATTTCCTGTTCGTCCCCTGACCTAGTAGAACACAAACTAAAACAAACCAGCAGACGCTTAGTACGTAGCTGAGCATGACGGAAAACTAATATTTGCTTGGGTGGAGGACGGACAGACAGAAGAGAAAGCCGTGGACAATTTCCTGACCGGTCTCTCCCGCCTGCCATGGTAACCAACCATCTCTCTTTCCCTCCAGAAGCATTCTGTCATGCATTTGCATGAAACCGTAAGCCCTCGCTAAAACCTGCCATGGAGAAGGGGCTTGTGACAACACAAGCTTACAACCGGCAGCCGCAGAAAAACTCGATGCATTTCCCCCACACCATCCAGATACGCGAGACTTCCTGTCTGGATACACGAGACTTCCTGTTTCGAAAAGAGCTTTTGATTAGCCTATGGCAGGAAGTGGTGAGGAAGGGAAACCGAATACAGACAGTCAGTTACTGTATCTAGCAACAGCGAAAGACAACAATAAAGAAGATGACCACAGGTTCAAGCCTCTTGTTCAAGCTCAGTCTGACGCCTAGGGCTTTAGACCTCTCGTGCACAATCCTTTTCAAGAGACAGAGACAGAATGGGTTCACAACCCGAGAGAAGCTAGTTCGGAAATGAAAGATGAAACAAGAAGATGATGTTCAGGCTACTCTTTCAAGACAAAAGGCCAATGTGGATGAAGTAAGCACTAGACAAAAAACAGGACTTGGACGGATGGACTTCTACGGCATAGAAGGTTTTTAAAAAGGTCATTTCAGCCAGAGGGGGATTAGAGAGCCGTGATAGGGACCGGGAGAGGGTGGGTTTCACAGCTGATGCATATTAAAGTGGCATTTTATTCATTCATTGAGCCTGTGGCGGTCAAAAGAATTGCTCCCTGAAGACTGGCTAGGGTTAAGGCTGTTGTGTCGTATCCATTAGCAGGTGACTCTTGCAGACTGTGTCCGCAGTCTAAGAATAAATACATTTCATCTGCGGGAAAGAAAACGAGTGGAAATGATTTGTTCCGTGTAACTCAATACAGGGGACATCCGCCTACAAGTCCAATAAAACTGGAGACATTTTGCGAAGCGGCCGGGTCAATGGAGAGTGGAGCTAGGCTGTACGGCCGGCTTCAAAAGGAGGAGGGGACAATGGCAGAGGGCCGAACGGGTTCTTTCAATTGCTTTAGGGGGGGGGGGGGACGGGGGACGGACGACGACACAACGCTCGTTGTCGGAGTGAACCTGAAAACAACAGTAAGGCGACGTCTGAAAGATGCGCTTTGTCAGGCTACACATCCATTTTCCGATACAAGCGCTGGCGAACCGCACGAAAAGCACGCCTCGCAATCTCTCTCCATTTCCCCCATTTCACTCTTCTTCTCAATTACTGCATTCCTCTCGAGGAGCGCGGCTCCTCAGAGCACATCATATTGGCCTTCGGTTCTATTGTACATGGCACAATTCTGGAACGGAGCCACGGCGAGTTTCGAGAAGCCCTATGTGCCCTGGCTCCTTCCAAAGAGAGGGAATCTCCAGAGCCGTGCTGAACCAAGAACAATCCCGGCTATCTCCAGGGGATTTTCGCAGGCTACTGGGGTCGGGGCACGTGTTAATTGAAGCCCTTGGAAGTGTTATTGGAGAAACAGAGAAGAGGAGAGATTGGGGGAGGGTGAGGAAGGAGGGGGGTGGTTCGTGTCTTTTGGCTGTAGACACACACACACACACGGACACACACACAGGTCCAGAGGGCACAAACTACAGGGAAGACAACCTTTTCCAAGGCACTGACCCTGATGATCTGGTGCGTGGCCCTCAGGGGAAAGTGTGTCAGCAAGCCAGAGACAGTGCATGTGTAATCACAGTCATTAAACGGAGGCAACGGGTCGTGGGTCAATGGCTGCTTCACACCCACCTCCTGATCTAGAGCGAAGCACAGCAGGGTGTCAGAACTGCCTTTCACAAAGACACCTGGGAGTTACACAGACACCACGTCTGTAGGGTGTGTGTTTGAAGGTCAGCGACCGCTCAACCGTTTTGTCAACTTTGTTGGTGGGAATTTTTGTGCGACCCTGCTCCAGTCTAGAAAATTAAAAACGGTCTATCTTCAGACCTGTTCTGTGAATCTTCTTTGTTTTTGCCACAATAATGTATACAGTAGACTGCATGTGCTAATAAAAAGTTGTTTTATTTTATTCAGGTACTCAATTCAAAGGTTTTAGTTACAGCTGGATTGGGCTCATGTTTTTGAAGCATGTATCAAGTTCCTGGGAGGACAAAGTAAAGGACGTTGGTCGGTAATGCACACTCACACCATGTGCCGTAACCATGCTCTGGAAAACTTCTTAACAGTGGAGTGGGATTCTGTTCCTTTCAAACCCATGGCCAGCACAGTGAACACAAGAGCGGCTTGGAAAGCCAAGCGCTAATCCAGCTAGTGTACCAGCCTCTTTCAGTCCAGTTCCTAGCAGATGTGGTCTGAGGGAAAAGGATAGTCAGTGTTCCTCAACCCAGCAACACCCTCCAGACAGCAACACCGGTCTGCAAGAATACATGACACGCCCCCCCCCCCCCCCACCCCCCCCATATAAAGCCCTCTGAAACTGCAGGGCAAATCCAGTCCACTCCCCTTCTGCGTTGGCATACAAAAAACGATTGTGACGGGCGTTAAATACTTACACATAGCAGCTTGACAAAGGAGCTTTGGTTCCTGTCGGCTGTCCGGCCTACCCCTGTCTCACACTGCCTGTCCAGAACACGCACAGCATCGCGGAGACGTCCTTCAGCGTTTCCCCGGCTGAGTTGACAGTAAACAGTTTTATCACACGGACAAAAATGATACTGTGACTCCCCAAATTTGTCGAGTTCAAAAGATAAGTGGTGATTTCATTGAAACCGTAAACTTGACTTTGGGGCAGAGAGCACGGGCTAGACAAAGGAGGGCACTGTCTTCCGCGACGACGTCAAACGCCACTGCCCCCTCAAGCCCCGCAGCAGTTAGGCTCGCCGAACAAAACAGGCCTTTGAGAACCTCCCTCTGACTAACTCTGCAAAATTGATTATTGCTTTCTCTTTTAAGTGGCGCTGCTGCTTTGTGACTTGCACATGACTTGGCAGCAAAAGGACAGCTGGGTCGCCATTCGGAGCTCTCTTCACATGACTGGTGTCTGACAAAAGACCCCAGCTCCAAGCCCACATGCCCCAGGAGTCCACAGGCTGGACTTCCTTTACAGAGCAAAGCTGTGAGCTTTACACACACTGACACCGAATGCGTAGACACGAGATACACACACACACACACACGGGGCCTGACATTCACACTTCAAACAGACATTCAGTCAATTCCACTTATAAACAGTGAAGGCCAAAACATACATTTATGTCTTTATGTATATAGGAACAGTACTGATACCAGAGACTCGTAAAAATAAAATAAAAAAATCTCCAATTGCTAAATTATGCATAATGGCAATAATGACATTTACAGTGCTGCAGCAGAACAAAAAAGGCTAATGGATGTGTGTATGAGCCGAGAAATAAAATATCCTTGAGCCTTTTTCTATTTAACAATACATCATGCTTTCATGGAGAGTGAAAGCGTCTTCCTGCAGTCTCTGGTCCGCTCAGCCCTCTCATTTACTGATTGTCTGTTCTGAGAGCAAGACATTCCACTTAATAAAACCTTGGGCTTTAAAACAGCCATTGAACCAGCCTAAAGCCTGAAGCACCCGGGCTTATTGAGTGTCCCTTTAAAAAGCTCTATTGAGGTGTGAACTGAAGCATCGAAAGCACATCATAACAGCATCCAATGACCTTTAGCCGGCTCCTTTGTCAAGTCCACTAGGCCGAGCTAAAGCTAATCAAGACCAGTCAATTGCAGGCTCCGTGCTAGTTAAACAAGCGCATGATGAAACGCTCTTGTCAGAAACCAAAACAGAGACCTCATGTTGACCTATCTTGACCGGTGCTCATTACACCCGCTAGAAAACAGAGCTGTGTGGTACAGCCGTTCCCAGGAAACAGAGAAGACAGGGGGGCCAAACGCAGACAACATCTCCACTTGGTTCTGTCTATGCATCATGTGTATTCCAGACTCTGTTATTTTAATATATTCCGGATTTTTTTCTTCTTCTTCTTCTTTCGTTCCCCAAATAGTTTCTGCTCTGGTTGGGAGCTGTAGAGTGGCATGTTGTTGCTTAGCCATGGGAGGCGGGAAATGAGTTGGAAGCCGGTCCTTTTAATTATCCTTCAAATGCTTCCTGCGCTCAGCAGATGTTGGGCTGCGGGGCAGGCAAGCGAACAGCAGGGCTCCGCACTCGAGCAGATCTGGGACCTTTCCATCCTCCCTCCCTGACATGCCTCCTATCTCTTTACTCACTGCCCCTCTCTCCCATACTCCCCCACCTCCTTCCACCTCTCCCTCCTCTCTCTCTCTACGTCCGAAAAGATTCCAATCCAATCAGCACCGGCGCAGCCGAGTGCGGTACGTCAGGTTGCCTTTCACCTGGCTTCTCTTCCTTAGCGTAAGCTAATGCCACAAAACCCGATTACCTTACGTAACCACGATGGATTAAACAGCGATGTAAACAGCGTTGGACAAGTTAATCTGCCTTTGAAATCTGAGCAACGGTGTTCATTACCAAACATACGACGTGCACGGTGGGCCTATCTGCCACGCGGGATTGATCCTGTGTGCGCAGAGTGCACACACAATATGGTTTATTGAGTCCTCTGTTGGGTCAGAACGAAGAAGAATGACTATGTGTGTGTGTGTGTGTGTGTGTGTTGGCTTCATGCACCCCACTGTGACTAACAGTAAGAATGTGTGGGGGTCAGATGGCTGAGTAGTTAGGGAGTCGGGCTATTAATCAGAAGGTTGCCGGTTTGATTCCTGGCCATGCCAAATGACGTTGTGTCCTTGGGCAAGGCACTTCAGCCTACTTGACTCGGGGGGAATGTCCCTGTACTTACTGTATGTCGCTCTGGATAAGAGCGTCTGCTAAATGACTAAATGTAAATGTTTTAACTCTGGCCCAGTATTCGCTCCAAGTGCAGGAACCTCAGATAGGCAACCTCGTCACAGACCATGATGTGAGCTACAAGCCTGGAAGAATGCTCGTGAAAACAGACTCATGTTCTCAAGGTCAAAGCACCACCTTGCACAAGCATAGTGGATGGACCCACTGGAAAAGTTCAATGAATTGAAAGCTTTTTTTCGGGGGAGGGGGGGGGGGAGTTATAGCTGGTGGCAGGTTCGAATTACATCTGTATGTCTGTCGCTTTGGATAACAGCACAAGCTAAATTAATACATTATTATTATTTGAATTTGAATTTAAGGATTATCAAAAACATTTCAAAATGGCCGCCAGTCCAACTGTTCCGTGTCGTGTTGGGCGGCTGTCTGCCCTTCAGGAACCTCTTCCTGTATAAGCTCTGCCCAGAGTGGGAGGAGCCATCGACAGGAAGTTGTTCGTGGTGAGCAGATACAGGACAGCTGTGGCTAGATCCGTTACTACCAACACCAGATTGGCACACACACACACTGAGCAGACATGACAGAATGGGCCCATACGCTGGTGTGCAGAGATGTATATTTAAACACGCACACAACCAAGAGGAATGTATTCATTGTCTCCGCTACTGCGATGTACGTTAAGTTAAACATTACACGCCACATTAAATGTGCAATTTTACTTTCTAGGATGTGTTTATCATGTATGTATACGCACAGACAAAGGCAATAACGCAACCTTTTGTCACACACACACACACAAAGTGGAGCTCTTGTGTATTCCAATAAAGTGCTCTAATTAACATGTGAGAAATGTTTGTCTGACAAGTTTCCTCCTAGCAGAAATCAAAGTAAACACAAAAATGCTACACCAGTAGAAAGCTGTTGCCAGCACTACGTTCCAAACAAGTGATAATTATACAGAGAGGGAGCAATTAGGAGAACAGAACCACCCAGTTAAATATTGCTTCACACAATTCATCATTCCGGGGCAATAAACTGAGATTCAGCACAAAACAACTGTTCCGGGAAATAGAGACGTATGAACTAGTTACAGTATGCATGATATTTCACTGACCTTTCCAATATGATGCGTAAGAGGTGATTCACTACAGAGCAGCATTGACATTAACATCAACACAAAACAGACATCTTAAACACAAAGCTGAAGGTCTGGGCTGTCGCATTGTATAAGGCATCACCCTTCTTTTCAATCCCTACACTACTTGCACTTAATTATTGGCTTCTGTGCTTCACATGCTGTTTTGGAGGAAAGCACTAATGACTAATGTCTGCTAAATGACGAAATGCAAAAAATACGAGTCAGTCTATGCATGACAAAACAGCATTAAGCTCCTCAATCCTGATGCACGGCCTCTTAGAGATAATATAAGTCCTTTTCGCCACGGGTACGCAGCACTTCAGATTAAAGATCCTCATCATCATCTGACCATAATCTAATGATTCACTCAATGTTGAAATAACACAGGCTGTCTCCTCGGTCCAGCTTGGAAACACAACCAGAGACTCAGGCTTTCAATTCGTCCGTGTCAGTGTCAATTCAAGGGAGACGGGACAGCATTTGTATGTATTGATGTGTGGGAAAATACACTTCTAAATATATTCAGGACAGAAAATCCTCTCAATACCGCTGGAATGCAGCACAGCTGCTGCCTGCCTGTGCTCGTCCTGATATAAAATGACACATCAGAGAGTGGTGGACTCCTGACGGGTTCTGGACTCCATTTTGAGCCCGATTGCCATTTCAAAGCCTGCTGAAAAAAAAAAAAAAATCGCTTAAAAAGATGAGCCCATGGAAGTCTCTCGCAAGAGCACGCTGGGTGTGTGCGTTTACGAAAAGTGTTTTGGAGTGTCTAACGGTGTGTTTTTTCAAGGTGTGTGTGTGTAGACAGCGTGAGGGGAGAAGGTGAACAATGCTTGCCAGCACGGTGGTGACTCTGAACCGGATCGGAGCGGAGAGCTGTTGCTGCTGAACGCAGTGTCACTGAGCCCAGCTGTAACCCAACACTTGACTCTGGCGTTCACCCCGAGCAGCATGGGCAAACACAGGAAATCTCCCGGCCTCACAGCACCCCCCCCCCTCCCCCCTCCCCCCTCCCCCCTCCCACACTCCCACACTCGGCTCCCCTGTGCCCCGGTTAGCAGCGAGCAACAACCGCTAAACTCTCCGAGGAGCATGTATTCCACTGCTTCTGTAAACACAGCCCCTCTTGGACATGTTTGTGCACGTACGCATGCTTGGACGCACACTGTGTGCACACATCTCCACAGACTGTACAGGAGCAATGCATTCATAGAGTCAGGTGGCTGAGCGGTTAGGTAATCGGGCTAGTAATCTGAAGGTTGCCAGTTCGATTCCCGGGCCGTGCCAAGTGACGTTGTGTCCTTGGGGGGGGGGCCTCGGGGGGGAATGTCCCTGTAGGAGTCGCTCTGGATAAGAGCGTCTGCTAAATGACTAAATGTAAATATCCTGCGCACGTCCTCACAGTGTGCAGGGCTCACACAGAGATGCACCGGTGTACAGTATTTAAAAGATCCATTTTCACTTTCCAAAACGTAAGATCTAGGTCAAAAAATAGGATATTGGTTCTGTGGGGTTTCTCTCCAGCCGACTATTGGAGTTGACCTTCCAGCAGTTCCCAGCAGATTAAAACACTCCACTCACAAGCCCCTTGTAATGAATCACCACAACCACTCTAACCACTTCTTCCTCCAGCCGTATCCATTCAACACAAACGTGGCCATGACATAGGGAGGCACATTCAAACAACAAGAAACAACAACGGTTAGGTCCCAGAGGCATTTGTCACGCGGCATAAACGAAAGGCCTCGGTAGCCCAGCTGGGGTTAAGAAAGTATTCCTGCCATTTTATCCTGGCTGCCGCCACAGAGACAGATTCTGTCAGGCGCTGAGTCATATTATTTATAAGCCAGGGAGACAAACTCCTGACCTCGCCTCGTTCTCAACCTCACATCACACCAGCTGCTTCTGACTCGAGACAAGGACGCTTCAGGGCAGGAGAGGAAGTGAGAGACAAGCCCCGGCGCCAGGAGAGGAGAGAGAGAGAGGAGAGGGCAGAAAGAGAGAGAGAGAGAGAGAGAGGCCAGAGAGAGAGAGAGAGAGAGGAGAGGGCAGAGAGAGAGAGAGAGGAGAGGGCAGAGAGAGAGAGGGCAGAGAGAGAGAGAGGCCAGAGAGAGAGAGAGAGAGAGAGAGAGAGAGAGGAGAGGGCAGAGAGAGAGAGGGCAGAGAGAGAGGAGAGGGCAGAGAGAGAGAGGGTAGAGAGAGAGAGGGTAGAGAGAGAGAGGGCAGAGAGAGGAGAGGGCAGAGAGAGAGAGAGAGAGAGAGAGAGAGAGAGAGAGAGAGAGAGAGAGGGCAGAGAGAGAGAGAGAGGGCAGAGAGAGAGAGGGCAGAGAGAGAGAGAGAGAGAGGGCAGAGAGAGAGGGGGCAGAGAGAGAGAGAGAGGGCAGAGAGAGAGAGAGAGAGAGAGAGAGAGAGAGGAGAGAGAGGGCAGAGAGAGAGAGAGAGAGAGAGAGAGAGAGAGAGAGAGAGAGGGCAGAGAGAGAGAGAGAGAGAGAGAGAGAGGGCAGAGAGAGAGAGAGAGGGCAGAGAGAGAGAGGGCAGAGAGAGAGAGTGAGAGTGAGAGAGAGAGAGAGAGAGAGAGAGAGAGAGAGAGAGAGAGAGAGAGAGAGAGAGAGAGAGAGAGAGCGAGAGAGCGAGAGAGAGCGAGAGAGAGCGAGAGAGAGCGAGAGAGAGAGAGAGAGAGCGAGAGAGAGAGAGAGCGAGAGAGAGAGAGAGAGAGAATAGGGCCAGCGCTCTTTAAGTGTCTACCCGAAAAGCTTTTTGGCTGCCGGCTTGATCCTTGGATTGATTTCCGCAGGAGACTGTTTATGGGAAAATATTTATGTTTTGCACGTTGGCAGAGTGATGTTACTTTGGGAAGAAGAAGGAACACCGTGTGCTTCGAAACCTTCACTTGGGTTCTGATGATGTGGGCCAATCATATGAAGTGTGCAGGCTAACAATCCTCACAATACTGAGAGTACGGGGGAAAACTACCAATCAATCAAACACATGGTTACCTGCTAACACAAATTAGTAGATAACCAGAACAATATGTAGCGGGGTCTCGTCGTGTTAAAATATAAATACTTAATTTATCATAAAGTTCGGGGCACCACCCTAATATTGGTTTAGGACATTAGGGAATCCTATATTTAACATGTAATATTCAGTCTCATCTTTAGGAATGAATTCGTTCTAAGTGTAGAGCCAATCGTAACATCAGTGAACACGCACGTCAAAATATCTTTACAATGAATTTATTCAAGTAAGGTAAACGGATCTTATGAACAAGTTAGATTATGGATTTAATATGAGTTATTGGTTTCAATGAACAGAATGAAATGGACTAACTTAAAGAAATACAGAAATGGTAAGTCAATGATTACATCCTTACAAATCATAAACAGAGCTCACGCCAATGTCATGTCTGGGAGGAAAGAGCGTTAGCCATAGTTACGTTTGATCAGGGGTTGATCAATGAGGTTGAGGGCGGTTTGCGCCAAAGGTTCATTTGAAGAATCGGAGGTGAAAGCGCGGCTGCGCTGCCGGGTCATGTGGCTGAGTCTGGGGGATCTCAGTCAAGTCGCAATGATAATTGCGTTTTTTGTTCTTCTGTTGAAACGTCCAGATAGTGTCGCGATCACTATAAAGTTGAATCTCAGGAGAAGCTTGGAGACGTCCTTTGGAACGCCAATCCCAATGGCGTTCATGCCATGGTTGGTTTCGCTGGAGTCCTTGATTGATGGTCATCTCGGATATTTATACAGTTCAGAGTTTGAGGGAGGACCTGTCTGGGGTCAGACGTTGATTGGGGGAAGCTGGGTTGTCAACTCCCCCCTCCTTCCTTCACACCTACCAAAGGTGTGATCTGGTCTCTGGCTGGTTCAAAAGATCATTCAAATATTGTTCTGGACATCTTGGTACAGTTACAAAATATAGTTGAATGATTGTTTTATTAAGAGAGCTTTGTGTCGATACCAAGAATGACATGGTTATCTTTCAGGAAGAAGGAGTAGTTACTAGAATCAAGATTTCAGTGAACACAACATTAAAACAAAGTAACAAACATGACACAAATATCCCTCTCGTAATTCTCCACCTTGTACTCTCGTGGTAAAGGTGAAGTCTGAAGAACTTTCCTCAAAAGTTCTGATTAAGGTATGTTCTTTGTTCAAATGCCGCCAAAACGGATGCAAATGGTTGCTGGAGACGTGTCGTCTCAAGCACGCCCTTTGAAGCTTGCAAGCTAGCAGGAGGGCTGAGATTGGGGAGGTCCTCCCCCCAATTCTATGGTTCCTTTGCATCGGCGTTTGGTGGGTAATCAGCATACTGAGGGTGTCACAAGGGCTGATTAGGTTTGTCTGATGTGATTGAATCACTCTTCAGGTGTGGCAAGATGTTGGCTCCGTGTGGTCTTGCTTACCTCACTACATCCCCCCGGATGTCAACTTTCATAGACCGTCGTCGATGAAACTGTTGACATGAAGACAAGAGAAGAAAGACCACAGCAGTGTAACGGCATGTCACCCCCCCTCCCCAGACATTGGCATGGCTATGAGTGATTAAGCTATGACATGACATAGGGAAAAGGTTGAAAGAAAACAATTGAAATAAAAGGAGGCACTTGAAGTGGCTTACAATGGCCGTGGCAATTGAAGCTTTGTGACTAGGGGTCTAGATGAAGGAAAAGTTGTCGGCTTTTCAATCTTTTTAAATCAAACTAGTTTCAATAAACTCATTTAGGTTATGGTTACATTTGACTGCCAAAGACGTACACAAATAGGCAAATAAAGGTGCAAGGTAATTATAGTATACTTTAACACAATTATAGTTACTAAGTAGCTTCTTGAAGTCAACTTAACTAAACCACATTGACGAACTGCATCTAACAATGTAACTTTAGTTTGGCAACCACTGTTTAAGACACAGTTAGCTGCGGGAATAGTCAATGCTTTTTCCGAAAAGCTATCGTGGCGGCATAATAGGTTACGTGTAGAAACTGCGTTGTTTAGTTGCTTCTAAACAAAAAGTCCTTCGGGACTAATCACTGTCTGTTTCCCTGAACTAGACATGTGCACCAACGTATTAGTTGGTTGGTTAATTCACTTAACCAAATAGCTACACTATTAAAATAGAGGCTATAATAAAGGCTCCTATGCTACTTTCCTTGAAGAGCTGGCCGAGGCAGATTACAACGTAAATGTCGGGGCAGCGGTGTTTCTGAGCACGCGCGTACCTCCGGTCAAACCTAGCTGCTTCCTTTGAGCTAGCTGGTCCCACGCACATACACATTAAAAGCTTGGCCTTATTTTACAAAACAATTGAATACGCACACAGCCACTGTAGCCCAGGCACAGTGGTATTAAAAACATGATGTTACATATAGTTAGAGCTAGCTCTATTTTAACAGTTCGTTTCACAAAAGTTACGATTGCTCATTTCAATCTATCTTAGCCTCACACAGGGCACCATTATGTAGCGGGGTCTCGTCGTGTTAAAATAGAAATACTTAATTTATCATAAAGTTCGGGGCACCACCCTAATATTGGTTTAGGACATTAGGGAATCCTATATTTAACATGTAATATTCAGTCTCATCTTTAGGAATGAATTCGTTCTAAGTGTAGAGCCAATCGTAACATCAGTGAACACGCACGTCAAAATATCTTTACAATGAATTTATTCAAGTAAGGTAAACGGATCTTATGAACAAGTTAGATTATGGATTTAATATGAGTTATTGGTTTCAATGAACAGAATGAAATGGACTAACTTAAAGAAATACAGAAATGGTAAGTCAATGATTACATCCTTACAAATCATAAACAGAGCTCACGCCAATGTCATGTCTGGGAGGAAAGAGCGTTAGCCATAGTTACGTTTGATCAGGGGTTGATCAATGAGGTTGAGGGCGGTTTGCGCCAAAGGTTCATTTGAAGAATCGGAGGTGAAAGCGCGGCTGCGCTGCCGGGTCATGTGGCTGAGTCTGGGGGATCTCAGTCAAGTCGCAATGATAATTGCGTTTTTTGTTCTTCTGTTGAAACGTCCAGATAGTGTCGCGATCACTATAAAGTTGAATCTCAGGAGAAGCTTGGAGACGTCCTTTGGAACGCCAATCCCAATGGCGTTCATGCCATGGTTGGTTTCGCTGGAGTCCTTGATTGATGGTCATCTCAGATATTTATACAGTTCAGAGTTCGAGGGAGGACCTGTCTGGGGTCAGACGTTGATTGGGGGAAGCTGGGTTGTCAACTCCCCCCTCCTTCCTTCACACCTACCAAAGGTGTGATCTGGTCTCTGGCTGGTTCAAAAGATCATTCAAATATTGTTCTGGACATCTTGGTACAGTTACAAAATATAGTTGAATGATTGTTTTATTAAGAGAGCTTTGTGTCGATACCAAGAATGACATGGTTATCTTTCAGGAAGAAGGAGTAGTTACTAGAATCAAGATTTCAGTGAACACAACATTAAAACAAAGTAACAAACATGACACAAATATCCCTCTCGTAATTCTCCACCTTGTACTCTCGTGGTAAAGGTGAAGTCTGAAGAACTTTCCTCAAAAGTTCTGATTAAGGTATGTTCTTTGTTCAAATGCCGCCAAAACGGATGCAAATGGTTGCTGGAGACGTGTCGTCTCAAGCACGCCCTTTGAAGCTTGCAAGCTAGCAGGAGGGCTGAGATTGGGGAGGTCCTCCCCCCAATTCTATGGTTCCTTTGCATCGGCGTTTGGTGGGTAATCAGCATACTGAGGGTGTCACAAGGGCTGATTAGGTTTGTCTGATGTGATTGAATCACTCTTCAGGTGTGGCAAGATGTTGGCTCCGTGTGGTCTTGCTTACCTCACTACATCCCCCCGGATGTCAACTTTCATAGACCGTCGTCGATGAAACTGTTGACATGAAGACAAGAGAAGAAAGACCACAGCAGTGTAACGGCATGTCACCCCCCCTCCCCAGACATTGGCATGGCTATGAGTGATTAAGCTATGACATGACATAGGGAAAAGGTTGAAAGAAAACAATTGAAATAAAAGGAGGCACTTGAAGTGGCTTACAATGGCCGTGGCAATTGAAGCTTTGTGACTAGGGGTCTAGATGAAGGAAAAGTTGTCGGCTTTTCAATCTTTTTAAATCAAACTAGTTTCAATAAACTCATTTAGGTTATGGTTACATTTGACTGCCAAAGACGTACACAAATAGGCAAATAAAGGTGCAAGGTAATTATAGTATACTTTAACACAATTATAGTTACTAAGTAGCTTCTTGAAGTCAACTTAACTAAACCACATTGACGAACTGCATCTAACAATGTAACTTTAGTTTGGCAACCACTGTTTAAGACACAGTTAGCTGCGGGAATAGTCAATGCTTTTTCCGAAAAGCTATCGTGGCGGCATAATAGGTTACGTGTAGAAACTGCGTTGTTTAGTTGCTTCTAAACAAAAAGTCCTTCGGGACTAATCACTGTCTGTTTCCCTGAACTAGACATGTGCACCAACGTATTAGTTGGTTGGTTAATTCACTTAACCAAATAGCTACACTATTAAAATAGAGGCTATAATAAAGGCTCCTATGCTACTTTCCTTGAAGAGCTGGCCGAGGCAGATTACAACGTAAATGTCGGGGCAGCGGTGTTTCTGAGCACGCGCGTACCTCCGGTCAAACCTAGCTGCTTCCTTTGAGCTAGCTGGTCCCACGCACATACACATTAAAAGCTTGGCCTTATTTTACAAAACAATTGAATACGCACACAGCCACTGTAGCCCAGGCACAGTGGTATTAAAAACATGATGTTACATATAGTTAGAGCTAGCTCTATTTTAACAGTTCGTTTCACAAAAGTTACGATTGCTCATTTCAATCTATCTTAGCCTCACACGGGGCGCCATTATCTTGCCACACCTGAAGAGTGATTCAATCACATCAGACAAACCTAATCAGCCCTTGTGACACCCTCAGTATGCTGATTACCCACCAAACGCCGATGCAAAGGAACCATAGAATTGGGGGGGAGGACCTCCCCAATCTCAGCCCTCCTGCTAGCTTGCAAGCTTCAAAGGGCGTGCTTGAGACGACACGTCTCCAGCAACCATTTGCATCCGTTTTGGCGGCATTTGAACAAAGAACATACCTTAATCAGAACTTTTGAGGAAAGTTCTTCAGACTTCACCTTTACCACGAGAGTACAAGGTGGAGAATTACGAGAGGGATATTTGTGTCATGTTTGTTACTTTGTTTTAATGTTGTGTTCACTGAAATCTTGATTCTAGTAACTACTCCTTCTTCCTGAAAGATAACCATGTCATTCTTGGTATCGACACAAAGCTCTCTTAATAAAACAATCATTCAACTATATTTTGTAACTGTACCAAGATGTCCAGAACAATATTTGAATGATCTTTTGAACCAGCCAGAGACCAGATCACACCTTTGGTAGGTGTGAAGGAAGGAGGGGGGAGTTGACAACCCAGCTTCCCCCAATCAACGTCTGACCCCAGACAGGTCCTCCCTCAAACTCTGAACTGTATAAATATCCGAGATGACCATCAATCAAGGACTCCAGCGAAACCAACCATGGCATGAACGCCATTGGGATTGGCGTTCCAAAGGACGTCTCCAAGCTTCTCCTGAGATTCAACTTTATAGTGATCGCGACACTATCTGGACGTTTCAACAGAAGAACAAAAAACGCAATTATCATTGCGACTTGACTGAGATCCCCCAGACTCAGCCACATGACCCGGCAGCGCAGCCGCGCTTTCACCTCCGATTCTTCAAATGAACCTTTGGCGCAAACCGCCCTCAACCTCATTGATCAACCCCTGATCAAACGTAACTATGGCTAACGCTCTTTCCTCCCAGACATGACATTGGCGTGAGCTCTGTTT
Source organism: Hypomesus nipponensis (assembly GCF_054491055.1). Lineage (NCBI taxonomy): Eukaryota > Metazoa > Chordata > Actinopteri > Osmeriformes > Osmeridae > Hypomesus > Hypomesus nipponensis. The sequence goes on along the minus strand of NC_140388.1, from coordinate 8,228,337 downwards.
ATGATTTGTAAGGATGTAATCATTGACTTACCATTTCTGTATTTCTTTAAGTTAGTCCATTTCATTCTGTTCATTGAAACCAATAACTCATATTAAATCCATAATCTAACTTGTTCATAAGATCCGTTTACCTTACTTGAATAAATTCATTGTAAAGATATTTTGACGTGCGTGTTCACTGATGTTACGATTGGCTCTACACTTAGAACGAATTCATTCCTAAAGATGAGACTGAATATTACATGTTAAATATAGGATTCCCTAATGTCCTAAACCAATATTAGGGTGGTGCCCCGAACTTTATGATAAATTAAGTATTTCTATTTTAACACGACGAGACCCCGCTACATAATGGTGCCCTGTGTGAGGCTAAGATAGATTGAAATGAGCAATCGTAACTTTTGTGAAACGAACTGTTAAAATAGAGCTAGCTCTAACTATATGTAACATCATGTTTTTAATACCACTGTGCCTGGGCTACAGTGGCTGTGTGCGTATTCAATTGTTTTGTAAAATAAGGCCAAGCTTTTAATGTGTATGTGCGTGGGACCAGCTAGCTCAAAGGAAGCAGCTAGGTTTGACCGGAGGTACGCGCGTGCTCAGAAACACCGCTGCCCCGACATTTACGTTGTAATCTGCCTCGGCCAGCTCTTCAAGGAAAGTAGCATAGGAGCCTTTATTATAGCCTCTATTTTAATAGTGTAGCTATTTGGTTAAGTGAATTAACCAACCAACTAATACGTTGGTGCACATGTCTAGTTCAGGGAAACAGACAGTGATTAGTCCCGAAGGACTTTTTGTTTAGAAGCAACTAAACAACGCAGTTTCTACACGTAACCTATTATGCCGCCACGATAGCTTTTCGGAAAAAGCATTGACTATTCCCGCAGCTAACTGTGTCTTAAACAGTGGTTGCCAAACTAAAGTTACATTGTTAGATGCAGTTCGTCAATGTGGTTTAGTTAAGTTGACTTCAAGAAGCTACTTAGTAACTATAATTGTGTTAAAGTATACTATAATTACCTTGCACCTTTATTTGCCTATTTGTGTACGTCTTTGGCAGTCAAATGTAACCATAACCTAAATGAGTTTATTGAAACTAGTTTGATTTAAAAAGATTGAAAAGCCGACAACTTTTCCTTCATCTAGACCCCTAGTCACAAAGCTTCAATTGCCACGGCCATTGTAAGCCACTTCAAGTGCCTCCTTTTATTTCAATTGTTTTCTTTCAACCTTTTCCCTATGTCATGTCATAGCTTAATCACTCATAGCCATGCCAATGTCTGGGGAGGGGGGGTGACATGCCGTTACACTGCTGTGGTCTTTCTTCTCTTGTCTTCATGTCAACAGTTTCATCGACGACGGTCTATGAAAGTTGACATCCGGGGGGATGTAGTGAGGTAAGCAAGACCACACGGAGCCAACATCTTGCCACACCTGAAGAGTGATTCAATCACATCAGACAAACCTAATCAGCCCTTGTGACACCCTCAGTATGCTGATTACCCACCAAACGCCGATGCAAAGGAACCATAGAATTGGGGGGGAGGACCTCCCCAATCTCAGCCCTCCTGCTAGCTTGCAAGCTTCAAAGGGCGTGCTTGAGACGACACGTCTCCAGCAACCATTTGCATCCGTTTTGGCGGCATTTGAACAAAGAACATACCTTAATCAGAACTTTTGAGGAAAGTTCTTCAGACTTCACCTTTACCACGAGAGTACAAGGTGGAGAATTACGAGAGGGATATTTGTGTCATGTTTGTTACTTTGTTTTAATGTTGTGTTCACTGAAATCTTGATTCTAGTAACTACTCCTTCTTCCTGAAAGATAACCATGTCATTCTTGGTATCGACACAAAGCTCTCTTAATAAAACAATCATTCAACTATATTTTGTAACTGTACCAAGATGTCCAGAACAATATTTGAATGATCTTTTGAACCAGCCAGAGACCAGATCACACCTTTGGTAGGTGTGAAGGAAGGAGGGGGGAGTTGACAACCCAGCTTCCCCCAATCAACGTCTGACCCCAGACAGGTCCTCCCTCGAACTCTGAACTGTATAAATATCTGAGATGACCATCAATCAAGGACTCCAGCGAAACCAACCATGGCATGAACGCCATTGGGATTGGCGTTCCAAAGGACGTCTCCAAGCTTCTCCTGAGATTCAACTTTATAGTGATCGCGACACTATCTGGACGTTTCAACAGAAGAACAAAAAACGCAATTATCATTGCGACTTGACTGAGATCCCCCAGACTCAGCCACATGACCCGGCAGCGCAGCCGCGCTTTCACCTCCGATTCTTCAAATGAACCTTTGGCGCAAACCGCCCTCAACCTCATTGATCAACCCCTGATCAAACGTAACTATGGCTAACGCTCTTTCCTCCCAGACATGACATTGGCGTGAGCTCTGTTTATGATTTGTAAGGATGTAATCATTGACTTACCATTTCTGTATTTCTTTAAGTTAGTCCATTTCATTCTGTTCATTGAAACCAATAACTCATATTAAATCCATAATCTAACTTGTTCATAAGATCCGTTTACCTTACTTGAATAAATTCATTGTAAAGATATTTTGACGTGCGTGTTCACTGATGTTACGATTGGCTCTACACTTAGAACGAATTCATTCCTAAAGATGAGACTGAATATTACATGTTAAATATAGGATTCCCTAATGTCCTAAACCAATATTAGGGTGGTGCCCCGAACTTTATGATAAATTAAGTATTTCTATTTTAACACGACGAGACCCCGCTACAAATAGACCAGACATCAAATCAAATGTTTTTGTATAGCCCTTTTTACACGCAAGCATGTCACAGAGGGCTTTGCATACGCCCATAGAACTGCCCCTCAACCAACCTAAACCCGCAATGCTTTGGGGCTATCTTGTTGTTATTATCAGTGACCCATGCACTTTGTAAAGCTCTCTCTTGGAAGTCGCTTTGGATAAAATCGTCTGCTAAATGAATAAATGTAAATGTAAACCCTCAAGACATCCAACACTTCAGAACAATCACACCATGTTAAACATTGGCCCCTGGGGTGTCCCTGTCATGTCGAAGCCCCCACACTAACTACATTTCCCAGAAGACACCCTACACCCACACAGCTCAGTGAGCAGACCAGTCAAACTGTATCTATTACTCTTCCTGCTGACTATAAAAACCACAAATCCCAGAGGACACGCCGGAATTTTCCGGGGCAGCTGGAGTGACCGGGAGTCGTCACCAGGGGGCCGTGAGGCCCGGGAGGAGAGGCAGCCTCCAGCCCCAAGTCGCTCTGGCTAAGAGCGTCTGCTCGAGGACTACATGTAAATGTGATCGTCCTCCATGATTCATGTCTCCTCTTCCTCACCCTTGGCCGGACCAGGCTCTCTAAGGCCGGCCGAGCACCGTCCCGCACGCACGGCCACGTTTTCCGTCTCTGCCATCCACAGCCGTGGCATCACAAGGCTGGGTTCAGGAGAGGGGCCGTCCAGAGGACACTGCCCAGCGTCCCTCGTGCATACAAATTAGACGAGACTAACAAGAACATGACGAGATGTTGGTGGGGGGGGGGGGGGGTTAGGGGTGGAGGGGGCGCATGGGGGGAGGGTCATCTTCTGGCAGGCTCCCTGCGAAACAGTCTGACCTAATGGAAGGACCGGGGGGGGGGGGGGGGAGTGACAGGCACGAGCGACGCTTTAGGTCACAGCTATTTACTGTTCCAGCCTCAAAGACGCCATTTGTGCGAGAGGCAGAGAGAATGGATGCAGCTACGCTAGGGTTGGCCTGGTCTCGAGCACAAAGGCCGGGCAGATCTGCTCAGGTATTCTCCCCCCCCCCAGAGAAGAAAGTGCCTGGTCACCACAGCTGGGGTCTGAACAGCCCCAGTTAATCGGGCTGAGAGGATATTTTACATTGTGATCATTTGGCATGTACGCTTTTATCCAAAGTGACATGCAAATTGTGCATGTAGGAAGTACAACAGAAGATCAAGTGCTCACAGTTCAACTATCACACACTTTTGCAGTGTGTCTTTTCCTGTGGAACCTGTGTGTTAGCAAGGAACCCCGAGACTAGTGTTCAGTAGCATGCACAGCCAAACACTAGTCTCAGACGCAGGAGTAGGGCCCAATTAAAGGGTTTCTGTTGAGTCATTTCCCTCTTCTTCAAATGAGAGTCGTTACAGACAGAGAAGCGCCCTACTCTATATCAAAGTGCTGTCTTATCTCGTTTACTTTAGAGGGAAAACGGGTGATGAGGCGCTTAATTAGGCTATCCAGCTTTAATGTCTTCAAGCATACAGACTTAGGCCCTACTGTGTAGACCCAAGCGAGAAGAACGGCATGTGTTTGTGTGTGCGGCGCGGTCAAGTGGGCCGTTTTTTGGTTGTGCAACCTGTGCTGATGAGATCAGACCGCCAGGGCCCCCGGACCCTCCACATTTGCAAACGGTGAATGTCAAACTGAAGCTGTTGATTTTAAACATTAACTGCTTCAGAGAACATCCCTCCTGATGTTTCGTCAACACGCCGCGTGCACAACCACGCGGGGCAAGTAGCCTACAGAGCACGTCGCACTGTCGCTACTCCTTATCATACTGTGGCGTTTTTGAGGTTTCCAAAACCGACCCCAAATCTACGACCACAGATTGTCAAGTGTTTTGTCCATATGACACAGAACAAAAACACCGTAGAACAAGATGTCTCTTAGTAGATAAAACCAGCACAACCAAAAAACTCCTCTCTTTGAAAAGCCAAAGGGGAAGTAGGGAAGCATATTCAAATCACAGATAATTATTTGCTCGGGAGCATACAAAGTAACAGCATGTCAAACGTAGCTTTGTAGCCCACTCAGCAATGTGCAGTAGATACTTCAACTGGTTGTGTCTCATGTGGATAAGCAGTACACCACCAGCTCCTATGACACACTTGTTAGCAAAGCTACTGTATTGCCACTGTAGGACTATGCTATAGCTTGACACACAGCAGCAGTTTGCCTAGACTGACTAACTCCAGCGCTTGCTAACGTTTCCCTGCCACTCATGGAGGAATGTGCTACTGATAAGATGAGTGTTAAGAGGCGCGGCTAGCAGCCCAGTCGTGTAATCTAATTGTGGTGATTGAGGCCGGAGCCAAACTCTGCAAAAAACCCAAACATTTCTCAGCCCCAGGACCCCGGCCAAGGTAGCGTCGTCGCTATGACAACGCCACCTCCCCCCCCCCAGAGTTTGGGAAACAACAGCATAATAACTGTTTTCAATCATGACAAATATATGTGTCTGGTTCTGCACCTTTTCCCAGCAAAGCACATAAGCCAGCTGTAGCAGCACAGTTCAACAGTACAGCCATTGTGCATTCTGCACTTGAACGCTGCTTGTGTTTTGCCTCCAGGGCCCCTGAACACAACATAAGCTCACTTTACTCTTTGTCTGCAAGTGAATTCCTGACATAGATCGGGTTGCAAAGCCAATAAACAATCTGGACAGATTGAGACCGTCCTGGGTGGATTCTCACAGTGCCTGTCGAATGAGAGACAGGCCAAGCGGTGTGTGAGGAGAAGAGAGTTCCTGGCCGAGGCAAGCCCACCTGCTGTTCTCTAGGTTCACAGCAGTTGCTGGAGAACCCCTGACCTACTCTTTTACTTTATAGGTCAGCTAATGCTAAAGGGCGGCCGCTAACCACCTTATGACTGGCAGCTACAGCAAAGCCACCTGGAGTTCAACCATCGACTGCATCATAATACAGAACAACAGAACAGAAATACACCACGGCTAGATTAGAGGGTGAAGCGTGTCAACAAGTGTGACACGCACGAACCCTCGCCTCCGAAACGGGCAGCTGTGGAGATGTTTGTCAAGTCCAGTTCGTCAAGTCAAGTCGCACTCACTTTAGACTCGATGATTAGACGAATCGAGTGACTTTTGTTAGTTATTTTTCCCCTTCGAGTACACGAGCCACGGTGGTTAAAAGCGGTGACAACCTTCAGATATGGCGAGAACATTCGTCCGCGTCGCTCTCAGCAAAGCTCGGCAAGCTGGATCCTCAGTTTAGTGTCAGTTGTTGCCTGTGACGGACCACTCCGGAGCCTTCTATTTGTGGCCTCGCCGGGTCAGGCAGCGCGGGAGCATACATTCGATGACGGGTGCCACTCTGTCACTCACTGTCAGCCCAGACACACACACACACACACACACTGGATGCCCCCTCACTCTGGGTGGCACTGATGCACTGCGGGTACGGCATCGGCCGGCTGGAACAAGACCGAGCTCTCGCACACACACACACACACACACACTTGCAGGCCCCTCACCCCACACGTCCCTCCTCCCCTCCTCCCCCCTTGCTGAGAGCAGGCTGTCAGTGTCTGCAGCCTCTCACCCTTCCTGCCCTCCTCTCCTCCCACTGTATTGTTGTGCAAATTGAAACGCAGAGGAGAGTCATTCAGACGGATGCAGACCAGAGCTCCTTTTCTCTCTATCCCTCTCCCTCTCTCTCGCTCCCTCCCTCTCTCTCTCTCTCTCTCTCTCTCGCTCCCTCTCGCTCTCTCTCAAGCCCTCTCGCTCGCTCCCTCTCTCTCTCTTTCCCGCCCTCTCGGCGTCTTGGCAAGCCAGAGAGGGAGAGAAATATGATCACCCAGCGGGGGAATTGTTTCATCAACACCTGGAGCAGATAATGAAAATAGGGGATTTATGTAGTGAGTACAGGGTTAGGCTGTTGCCAGGAGGTAATTAGGCAGGAAGCTGGTGAGGCACAGCATGGTTACAGGAGCAAAACCACAGCTAGCTCCTCTCTCTCTCTCTCTCTCTCTCTCCCTCTCTCTCTCCCTCTCTCTCTCTCTTTCTCAATCCCCCTCTCTGTGTTCACACTCGTTCATTTAGGGGACCAATCGAACAGGAGACTATGGGAGGAGTTGTGTGCGAGAGTTCGTTGCATGAGGAAGCTCTCCTCACACGGTTTCTCATTAGCACCTAATAACAAAATGTCTCAGAGGAGCTTCAACCTCATTTGAACCGTGTATTCTTTCACACGTACTTGACTCCTGAGCAGAGAGGGACCGCTGATGAGGCTTTCTGCAGGGTGTCACAGTGAAGGAAAACAGCGTGCCATTAGACCACTATTATTTATACATTTGGGTGTAAATGCCAGGTTCACAGACTGTACACTATAGCTCCAAACATGGCCTCCGCATTATGCTACCACAGCACAGCAGAGCATTATTTATTGTAGGTTTAGACAGGCCGCTAGGGAACTGTCAACAGGAGCAGGAGAAGGGAATTCCAATGTACATTTAATTGTTACAAATGGCAACAAAAAAAAAAACTAACTAGAAAAAAAAAACTAACAAACTAGAAACTTGAACTGGAAACTTGAGCTACAATCGGAGAGATTATGCATACTGGTACTATAGCGAGACACATGTTTATGTTTGCCCTCAAGAATCTCCTCTGTATTTACTTAGAATGGCGTTTGTCTTGCGCTGTGTTTGTTGTGCATGTGTTTTGTGGATAAATTCAGATCTTATTCCACACCTTGAGTAAAGCTGGGGTCCCTGCAAGAGGTAAAGACTTGACAGAGTGCTTTTCTAAAATGAGCTGTGCGGTTGGTTTGCACGGGTAAGCAAAGATGCACTTTTATGTCTTGAGATTTATGGGTAAACAACCCTGATCCTGCGAAAAGGACGACGTGAGTAAGTCTGTCCTCCCAAAATAAAACAAGCCAAAGAAGCGAGTGTACACGAAAAGGAGGGAGAGATAAACAAGAGGGCGGGAGAGAGAAAGAGGGAGGGCGAAGGAGGGAGAGAGGGAGCAGGGAGAGATTCAATCTGAGACCCCCTATAGCCCCAGCGCTGTCAACTTGAGTCATATGTGTTAGAAATCTTTTCTCACAGTTCCTGCCAAACAGGTTTGAAAAGTCCAGTCACACCTTGTGGGATTCTCATTTTTCTTTCTTCACACCAGCGAGACCACCAGTCTGGGCCCTCATCCCTTATCTGCTACGGGACAATGCTGCGCAAGAGCCACATCACACGCTACTTGATCTTCCACTGATCACTGAGAGCGCACAAGAGGACTTTGAAGGCGTTAGAGTACCCGCCAATTGGTTTTGTTTTTTTTAACAAAGTGGTTCAATCAAATATGCAACTGACAGTCCACCTACTTATTTTTGTCTCTACATTAGGGGATAGGGTTTTTTTATGTTGAAAATATTGTATCAAGAAAGCAGTTAAGCTCTTTAATGGCTAGGCTAGGCTATGCAAGCTCTTTTAAATAAGGTATTCCACTTGCCCAGCTATTAAATTACAATAAAATATGCGGACAAGTTATCAAGCCATTTTCCCAACTAAGCATGCAAACACAGCATTGACTTATAACAACTAGAAAATAACAGCAACAATAAAACATTAAGCTTGTCACAGTACAGTTTCTAGTACATTCTCTAGTATACCTCAGCGAACTCCTGAACAAGGTTCACGTATAAAGAATTATCGGGGATCCACAAAAGCTCTCAACTCTCCTAAGAGGGAATCACAATTACAGCACTATGGCGGGGTAAAAATGGAAGCCTAAATGACAGATTACACATTGCATAAGTCTGCTTATCTAAGCTCCGTGATCTTGGCCTCAGCTTATTAGCTGTCTGACAGAGCTGTTACACTGAAGCCACAACCCAGACCCTTATTTGGCTTGCCTCACGCACACACACACACACAAGCTAATGTTTGCAAAGAGAACTCCCCCGGTAGCCTGAAACACGGCACTGACTTCAGAATTCCACATTAACAAGGGAGCGCAACACACAGACTAGGTCTCAGCAAGAGAGAGAACTAGAGAGAGGAAAAGAGAGATAGCGGGACAGAAAGAGAGAGTGCAACAGAGAGATTCAGTGAGGCAGAGTCAGCAGCAGCCATCTCCATATCTTATTTCCGACTGGGAATAGAGCTCTCAGCAATTATTGTTAGAATCACTTGGACCAGAAAGACTATTCCCTCAGGAGTCTGTGTTGGTAGCTAACATTTGTAGCGAGAAGCTTGTCGACAACTGTTACGCTAATTGTTGTTACGGCTAGAGTCATTTATAAAGAAAACATGCTTTTAGATTTTCTGTTGAGGTGGAGCGAGTTATAACATATCTGGAAATAAAATGCACCTTGAGAAGAAAAAAAAAACCTAGGCCCTATATGAGAGGAATCTGAACCAGTGGGTGATTTCTGGTTTGAACCTATCCAGAAGATAAAGTCTTCATCCAATTCATTCAAACCCTTCCTGTGTCCCCTATCTGGCCCCACAGGGGCCCAAATAAACTGCAGACCATGGCTGTAAACATGGGCAGGGCAGACTGCAGGGTGAGTGTAACCGTCCAGTGTGATCGCAGACTGAGGAGCTCCATCACCAAGACCCAAACCCTGACTGTGAGGCACGTTCAGAGTCGACCACTTCCAGCTGAACGCAAGCATACGTTTAAGTGTTGTGCTGCAGGCTCAGAAAGATGATTCCTGTGTGTGTGTGTGTGTGTGTGTGTGTAGGGGGGGGGGGGGGGGGGGTTAAGGCCCTACTCAGCAAAAACCAAACCAAAAGACCTTTGTACCTAATGAGACCAAGTGGCCGGAAAAATGACTCATGTAGTCGTACAAAACAACGTTCATGGGAGATTCACTCGAGAGATGTTGATGGTGGTGGGGGGGTGGGGGGGGAGACAAGACAGCCTTTCAGAGCCTGGCTTCTTTCTGTCAATGAGGGCTTAGGCCAGAAGTAAAACACACATTATTTAATGAGGCACTTTGAGCTCTCTCTCTACTTAAGTTTCATTATTTTCATTGTAAATCTTTCCCAGGCCACATTTAGCAGTTTCTGCACCCTAATGCCACGTTATGTGAACCAAAATTGCCGGTTAGGATATAGCCTCGTTTTGCTTACTGGCAAATGGGACTAATTCTGGACTTGTTCTTAAACTCTCTCTTGTGTTTGACAAGATTGTTTCAATTGTTTAATAAAGGCCACTCTTTAATCTGCCAGTGTGTGGACAGGGGAGCAGAGGAATGCTCTCGTCATGGTGATGAATGGCAGAGTAAACAGAGAAGTATTCACCGACAACTTTAACCAGCCTGTCTCTAATCCTGGCATGGCTGGTAGACAACATCTTAATCACTTGATAATTACGTCCTGTCACTCAACACACAAAAACACACACAGAGGCAGGAAGAGAAACCGCCGAACTGGAGGCAGATACAAGCTCACTTCCACTCGCAAGGAAGCCACGCTGAAGAGGCTGGAGAGACTATTGACAGCTGGGTGAAAGGAACAGCGAGGGCCTGGTTTGACCCTTGGTCATGACAGTACGCCATCAGCTCACATACACACGGCAAAGCAGGAAACCTGCTCACAAAATAATAGGGTGTGTGCGTCTATGTCTGTGTGTGTGGGGGGGGGGGGGGGGGGGGGCATCCACAGAGGTTGACCCTCCCCCCTACTGCACAGTGTGACAGATAGGGAGCACTGGTCCCAGGGACACCCCCCGTGGCCATTAAGGGGGTCTTTCTTCATGGGACATGTCCGCCTCTGAGCTCTGACGCCTCAGGGGGCATTGTGGGTAATTAAAACTGGAGCTGTTTGTCACCGGCAGCATATGATGCACAGCGGCCCTGCTGCAAGAGAGAGCTCAACGGAAGAAGTACGACGGCATATCTACTGTAAACAAATAGGAAGCCTGTGGATCGCCTGACGACAGGCCGGGAGAAATACGGTCATATTAGCTCCTAGTTTCTCCACTGTGGCAAGCGCTGTGTGGTGCTGGTGTTGTGGAGCTTGTTTTATTAAGCCAATAGGGAAGACAACAGCCGATTACAAGGTTGACATGTTTGTTTATGACATGCAGATTATTAAAAGAGGACGCCAGTCAGCAGTGTACTGTGCTCAACCCAACAAAACTATGTGTTCATGTGGTGATAATCAGATCAAAAAGGAAATTAAACCGCCCGATACAAATGAATCATGATGGGGGTGGGGGTATCTCCTATTAAAAAAAAAAGAAAAAAAAAACCTGAACAAATCTGGAAATTCCTGCCTAAGCAGATGAACATAAGGATCAACTCTGATGGATTAGTGAGGGGATTTGCCACTCGAACCTCATACACACACACACACACACACACACACACACACTGAGTGAGGGCAAATCACACATCTAATTTCTATTATGGAAGGTGGATAATTGCAACATTTTCGTATCAATTCAATGCTTCATTACCCAATGGGACTTTTAACAGAGGCTTAGGCTGTGTTGTACAATCGTCCTAATAGGCCATGCGAGAGCTCCACCAGAACAAGCCAACAGTTCTGTTCCACATCCTTCATCTCATCAGTCCTATGGACCGGCTCGACAGCACAGAGTGACATTAAGCAGTCGTGTTTTGTTTGCGTGACGAGTTCACACAAGTTGATCTAAGCTACCTAAACAAGGACACAACCCAAACAGGCGCAGCGAACGTGGCCGTGAGTTGGTTTGTGTGAGTGAGAAAACGCGTGGCGCTGGCGGGAGGACAATGGCGTCCCCGGGAGAAACCTTCACAGGCAGAGCAAGCCTCGTCCAACCTCACGACGCCTGCCGTAAGCGTCGTCCAACCTCACGACGCCTGCCGTACGTCAGCGAGTTAATTGATAAGCGACTGGCACCAGAGTCGATCTGGTGGCATTGGCAGGGCGCACTACATGTCGATGGCTGTGCCACTCCTACAAGCCCTGCTGAGCACTCATCACACAAATCGCAGCCGATGACCTGTCTTCGAGGAACCCCCCCCCAAAAAATACATATCCTCTAACAAACGAGACACATCACCGGCCATTGAACAGGGTTCATGTCTGAATGTGGTATTCATGGTCGGCTAAGCCCGTCATCGCTGACATGCAGCCGTAGCTAAAGTAGGAGCCCCTATTGTTATCTGTTGACAGCAGTTACACCATTGTGCTGGTGAGATCACACTGGAGAGCACTTGAGTGTGACTACCCACAAGTCTTTCACAGTCAGCACCTGTCAAATCAGACTAGCGCATGCTGCTAGCATATTCAAGGGCAGGCGGGATCCAGAATCCGCTCAGATCTTACACCTGCACACACACACACACACACACAACCGCAAACACAGCTCAGATTATACACCTTCACAACCACAAACAAATACGGCTTCTATTGTACACCCCCAACACACACACACACACACACACACAAAGCTGAAAGTATACACCAACAAACACAACAACAAACAAATACAAGTCGTATACAACCGCAAACACACTTCTTTATATCCACATAGCTGAAAAATGTATACACACACACACGAGCCAAGTCAATAACACACACAATGTGACCCCCCCCAAAAAAACCTTTGGACCCCATCTCCTGCCACTCAAATTCCAGTAAATGGCATGAGAGGAGGGAATGAAACTGTAATGGCCATGTTACCTTGACAGGTTAAAGGCATCCTCAGCTACCAAACTGATGACAAGGTACATCTGCACAACACTTCAGGCCTTGACGTCCACATAAAAAAAGGAGAAGATGTTGACAACTGTCCTCAAAGCTCGTCACACAAGGTAATGCACTCCCATTTAATGAGCAGGGCCCCCGGCTAGCTATGTGAGAAGCTACTCACTGGACTTTATGGAATATCCTTAGACGCACAGTCGACAGTCATGACATCATCCCCCCTCAAACCGAGGCAGCAGGTGTGGGCTCACCCACGTACTTCCTAGTCATGCCTGGGCATTGGTACACAAGAATTTGCCATTTGGGTCCATGATCCTGTCATTAAGACCCTCACGTATCCGTTGAAGTTGACATGTGAAAGTCTAGGTAGGAGCCGTAGACCATGCAACCCAGAGGCGTTTACAACAACCTGCTTAGACATGCAGAAGGTGCCATGTCATTCGGATCACTTCCTTTTCTACTGTGTTATCACTTTATACTCTGTACAACTATGGCTGTGACCGAAGCACAATCTTACATGTGGATGAGTTGGGGCTAAACATCGTCTAACATGACCCCCAACCTATCTTCACGTCATGAGTACACATACCACAGTAATTATTAAGAGAGTGGTGTACAAGTCAGCACACAGACAAGTAACCCAAAGCATCTGCTGAATACACTTCAGGCATTAATAACACAAATGTTGGCGTGTATGAGACAATATCGCCAACTCATTAGACAAGCACAAACTTCTGTCATATGCCAGCTCGACGTGTCCAGCATAAATGATTAGACAGCCCTCACCTCTAGACAGTCCAAGCTGATGAAACTGGTAATGGCAAATCCATCAATTATATCCTCTTCTTGAGAACTGGATTCTCGTCTCTTTCGTCGAGGGGGGCGAGAGGCTCTGGCAGCGGGTGTCGAGTGTTGAGCCTTTTTAGCGTTCTGGGAGGTGGCATCTTTTCCAGGACTTTGCTCTCTATCTGAACAAGATGAAGGGTTTGGACTGCGGGCATCCCTGCCCACCGCCTCCCGTCTCCGTATCCTCTCACGTTTGGAACGGGATCTCCGACTGGGCTTCAGTTTTCCATCCATTTTAAAAAATATTGCACCGTAAAAATCACTCGAGCCCACCTAAAGAGAGACGTTTCTCTGTGCGGCCAAACAAAATTATAGACTACTGTAGCTATTACAACGGGAAGCTACTCGTATAAATAACACATAAATATAAACAAATAATGGCAAAATGACCTTGAGTGTAAACCTCAAGAATAGCTTACAATAAACAAATGTTCAAATATGTCATGCAGGCGAAGCGATGCAAATCGTCGTATTTGTCGCTATAATGTTCTAACGTCGACGCGTTCTTTATATAAGCAGGTGCAAAACGGCAAAAATAGTTACAATTTAGGCATTCCACTTCCTTTGCAACTTTTGTTGCATTGGACAAACAATGTTATAGCCTAGCTGCATACCACAGACAGAGCTGAAAGATCATGTCGCTGCCCGTTGTTTTCCACCCCCCAATCCATGATCCGCTGTCAAAAAAGGAGCCTGGACAATATCCGTAAAAAAAATCCTTATTGACAATAGGTGCCTACCGAGTAAGATATCCCTTAAATGATCAATGTGAATTATCCTATTGGTAAGTTTCGACCATATTCCTCTGTCAAGTTCCACTGTAAGCCTTTGCGCGATATGGCAACGAGGGCAGGGAAGTCTCTCTACTTATGCGCAATATTTTCTAAATGAGAGGCTACTCCGCACGGCTACTTAGGAGCACAACGAACCATCAACTGAACAATCCCGTTAAGGCCGTATGTAGAGACAATATAAGTTTATAAATCCACGTTTGAATCCTGTCCTTGGTAGCTCAGTTGCTCGTGGCTCATCGTATTTTTTCTACTCGCATAATGCAAAGCTTTGATAAGTGTCCTTAAAGCGACAGGGGTGATTAAAATCTCATCTCGCCTGTTTTCCCTTCAACCGAAATTAGTACAGTAAAAGCTTCATAGAACCGAGATAACTGACGTACTTCCGCCACCTCAGGCTAAATTATCATAGGAAGTGAGCTAGCTGGTTCATACTTCCAAATGTCTTACTTACTGCATTTACTTTAGAGGCATTTCTGTAACGTGTAGTTACTTTCATGAAGCAGGCTACATGTCTTTATCTAAAGTGTCAGTTTGACTTGCACTTAACTTACATTAATCAGATAGCCCAGGCTACCCCAAATGCCAACCCCTTTATCCATCATCCACATATCACATAACCTATAATGCACAATTAGCCTACCCTATGACAGTTACAGAACTGATATGGTATGTTGACGAAAGAGAGAGCACTTTGGGTCAACTGATCACAGTCTAAGGTCTAATCACAGTTTCTGTTCACAGTTTCTTACCATAGCAAATAGTTATGTCATTCATGAATATTAGGATAATAATATTATAGATCATTTATTCTGATAGACAAAAAGTTTGATACTTTTTGTGTACTTTGGATGTGGCTCTCCTTATAGGCCAGTATACTTACATGGGAGTACACATTAAAGCTATAGTTGTTCTGCACACAAATGCAGGAGAGAAACTATCTACAAGTTCTTGGATGCACAAGTTTGAAGAGACATTCTGCCTACTGTTTGATACTCCTTGAATACCTCTGATCTAGATATAAAAATGATTCGTTTAGTGCATAGACATAATCTAATACTGTTTGTGTTATTCAGTCATAGCGAGGTTAGAAATAGACATGCTTGTTAATGAGAAAACACACCATACCATGTAGAACTGCATACCTATAAAGGCCATGCTTTCAAGTATGCTACACGTTAACTAAACGCCTCTACTGTTATGATTTCCAAGTGCTTTCATTAATTAGTCCAACAAGCAGCAATTAAGGGGTTGAGAATAACATGTGTCTTACTGGCATGCATATATATTAACGATAGTTATGTGTGTTTTTTCAGGCTCTGAGAATGCCACATACTGAACATGGAGAATTCTTGTTCTTACAACTGTGTAACCTCTGCCAACCCTGAGTGTGCAAAATCTTCTGTTGTGAAGTGTTTGGGATGAGCTCATTCCGTAAGGAGATTAGAGGGGAACAGGTACAGGAGTCTGGGGAAGAGGGGAAAGAGATTACTTCTGTTTCTTTCAGGTCAATATTTCCATGGTAGCTTAATCCACACATAGAAAATAGTCTGAGGTCTTAAATCACAGTTATTCAAACAGTATCCTCTTTGAAATTCCCAGTCGGTCTGCGGTGTACTTTTTCGAACAAAAGGAGACTGTTGGGATTTTACAGAGCAAGTTTTCCAGTTTCTGTCTTTTGTCCTTTGATAATGACAAAAAAATAAAACATGTCCATCAAGTAAGTGAAGCCAAATGTATTTATTTTTTACAGCCAAGGTGCTGTCTTTTCAGTAGATGCTCTAACTTGGCAAGGAAAGTGAGTTCTGGTGAATATATAAGACTCAATACAGTACAACAGTTCTCTTTGTCACACTATTCTGAGAGCTTCTCAGATATACAGTAACACAGTGTTCAAAAGGGCCACAGTGCTGAAGCAACGGCAGGAGCAGTTTAGTGTAGAACAGTAGAAGCTAAACTACACACATCCCAATTTCATTGGATTCGGTACAAAAAGAAAAGTGTAAGCCAGTGACAGTATTTTTAAATGGGGCCAAAACCTACAGCAGGATATTAGGGTTAACCCTTATACATTTGGTTTAGTATGATACTGGTTATGGCATTTCATGAGTGTATTTGAAATGACTGCTGCACGGAACACAGCTGCATGGAACCACTTGACAGTAAGTAAATCCAGCATTTCCTTTTTTGGAGTGAAGGCAACTCCATCATTGCCTAGCCCTGGCTGTCACTGAAGAGATACAGTGCATTAAGGAGACAACCAAGCCGGTGGTTTATGCCTACAGGGGTTGTGGTAGGCTATGTGAAATATTATGGAGTGAATCAGTAGACTGTCACCATTTAGAAGTAGACTACATGAGGGCTTAAGGCAACACAATCTCTCTAGAGATTGTGGACATTTATGACATTTCCTGCTGTAGGCGGAGTATACCATCCCATGAAATATTAACCTGCTAGTTACCCCTACCTCTTTCGTGCTCCCTCTCTCTCCCTCTCTCCCTCTCTCCCTCTCTCCCTCTCTCCCTCTCTCTCTCTCTCTCTCTCTCTCTCTCTCCCTCTCTCCCTCTCTCCCTCTCTCTCTCTCTCTCTCTCTCTCTCTCTCTCTCTCTCTCTCTCTCTCTCTCTCTCTCTCTCCCCTATGTATTTTATTGTTATACAATCATGTTAAAATTGTAAATGTACCTCAGTCATGCCAGTGACTACAGTATTATGTACTCTTACAAATAATCTTTGACATGTACACTTATCATTGAAAGTCTTAATCTCAATAAATTTAGGGACCTGCAAAATTGTAGATTCTCCTTGTTCTTATTTTACCTCATGGTGAAAGCAGCGATGTGTCAAAAATTCAATGAAGTGGGTAGGAATCCAAGAGCCTTTGGATATTTTATTCCACAGAGGAACATAGTTTAATCAAACAGAAAGATTAACCTATGTCCTTTACGGAGTTAGAGAAGAGAAATGAGTGGAATTTACTGGCAGCCCTTAAAAAGCCAATTTGATTTTTATTACAGACATCATTCAAGGTGAAAATTACAAATTTGACTTGCTATTTTTGCAAAAGAAATTGAGTCAAGAGATTGCTCTAGATACATGTAATAATAAATGTCATCCTAATAAACTTGGATGGTGGAAAATATGATGTTCACAAAATGTAATCTGACCACGCTCTTTCGTTGTACCTTGCTTGTCCTAAATCACCATCAAGTGTCTTATACTTTAAGAATATCAGGTTGTCACCTCTTTTGTTCAAGGCGTTTCTCAACATTTTAAGGGAGATAGCATCATGTGTTTTATTGATCTTGACTGTCTGTGGCAACTTCTACTCTGAAGTAACAACATTCCCTTTCCAAATCGTATCAAGAAATGTTAGGCCAGCAGAGGTTTTCATAAAAGATATCTGAGGCGATCGATAGATTTCCAGCTCACTGTTTCGATCTCTCTCAGGGAAGGGATAAACTGTCCCTCATTTGTGCACCTGAGTGATCTTGTTGTAACACTATGAAGGCATAACACAGCAAACCTGACAGCATAGCAACACAGAACACTGCAGTCATTTATCCTGGGGTGTGCTGGGGCCTTCTTATGGCACACAGCTTGTTCATGTCTGAGAACCATCATTACACCGGTACAGTATCTCTACTGCCTGCTGCTGATAAACTAGCAAGGATGAAGCGATCCACATGCGCTGAGAGGGAAGGGTGAGTTTGTCGTGTTCTCTGCTTTCTTCAGATGTGTTACTTTGTCCTCTCCTACGGTGCTACATAAGCTACACCAGTGGCTGTATGTAGCTTTTGTAGCTTACTGTGGTCTCCCAAAAGACTTAATCCAACACTCTCTGTCCTCTTGTCTCTTGAGTGACAGAAAACTATTCTCCGCAGCCACATTGCAATTAACACTTGTTATGTGGGAGCCAGCAGCTGGAGCTTCCCAAAACATAATGATAGTGAGAGAGAGAGTGAGAGAGAGAGAGAGAGTCAGAGAGATAGAGAGAGAGTGAGAGAGAGAGAAAGAGAGAGAGAACATTTGAGAGAGGAAGTGAGAGAGGGAGAAAAAGGAGAGGCAGAGACAACACACTGTGCTTCTCGACTCCCTCTTCTTGCGCGCTCCACGACAAACGGCACGGTAACCTCACCTCAAATTTGCAAGTGGCAGATTCCACAACCTTCAAACGAGTGGAAGCAAGGGTATATTAGCGAGGGGGAATATTTACACTACGGCACCCGCCAGACTGACACGTTGTGACAAACTGTCACTTGCTATCACCACGCTCCTAAGGAGTTGTTGGAATGAGTGTAGTATTTTCTAGAAACAAGTCAGTGAGAGACAGACATACAGGCACAGACAGAAGGTATTGTTTTGGTGTTTTTGTTGTTTTCGACAGAGGTGTTAACAGCGGTATTATATCAAGGAAAAAGTCATTAAGTGGAGTAAATGTGTTGAGGAAAAAAGCTTGTAACAGGCAACAGTTCAGGCTGAGTAGTCCTTTTCTCAGACCATGGAGCTACAACAATAATGCATTGTGGTCTATCAGGGTCTTTAATCTTTCAGCCGCATGCTCACTTATGAGGTCATGGCCTGGCTCCTTTCTTATCCTCTCCACTTTATCTTTGGATGAAAACCCTGGCCCAGAAATCATTGTAGGGGGGGGGGGGGGGTGTCATTGATAGTGTTTGAATTGTGAGGCTTGAATTGTGAATACCGTTTTTAGATTTCAAACCTTACTGTGACTATGAGCTTAACATTGTCATCTGATCTATGCCTTAAGGTGTGGTCGTGTTACATCTATTCTCCCGTTCATCCGATTTATTTGAATTGCAACGTGAGACTGTAGCTCACAGAAACACAGCAAAATCACTGACGTGAGAACTCAAACGATCGACGAGGTGATTGAAAGTTAAAAGCCTGTAAAGGGAGTGTGTGTTTAAACAGAGGGCTCTGAGCGGGCGTGTAACATTCTGTCCTTAACACGGCTCCTTGGCTTTCACAAGCTCTTGATTAGCCAGCAGCAGCCGCCAGATAACATGCGCTCCCAGACCTCTGGGTTTGCACACTGAGTACCATAGCATTTCATTCCTCTAGACAAACAGCTACTTATATACAGTAAGCAAATCATGTAGCTGCAGCTAATCAAGCAACTAGTGTAGTCCTTCGGTTAAGTAAACGTTGACTCAGTTGACTACAGATTCTTTCCTTGCACCAGAGATGTGGGACATGTACAAGCCAAAAAACATTGGAGTTTTCCCCAACAGCATTTCATGTTAATTGTTAACAGACTTAAACGTAAAAAGTTACAGTTTACAGTATTTGTGCATAAACGTTGATACTTGAAACTGCTGGAATTTTATGTTGTACTGTCAAAATGTCAACTCCCTTTGTAATAACCACAGACCATTCCATTTTCTATGGATTTGTTACGAACGCATCAGTACTAAAATGATTCCAATGCTCAATGAGGAAACATTTCCTCAGTACAGTAGGTCAGAAATGCTGGGCCTTTAAACTGTTACACTCTTGGCAATGACTGCACTCCAATGTATTTATGACTTGAACCAGAATGTAATCACTCATGCCCTGATTCATAATGTAAGCTTCAAATGCAATATTTACTCCATGATCGTGTGTGACTGCGAGAAAAAAAAATGCATTTACTATTGAGTGTGACACATTGATAGCCCGCCCACCAAATGTGTATCGTGTGACTGCTCAATGGGAGAAGCTGTCTTTTATCGACCATCCTTCCTTCTTTAAGGCCTCTTTAACATCCCCCTCACCCCGCACCAACCCCTTTCACGTTTTCCGGGGAGTTAGATGTGAGGGGGTGAACAGGTCTGAGCATACCTGTCAGCTCGTGAATAATACGGAGATGGATGGAAAACCGAGTGAAATGTCATTGGGGGTTTTCACTGGGCAGTGAGGAGGAAAGCTACATTTGTACCTTGACAGGTTTTTACTTTGTGTGATTGCAATCCCTTCTCCCACCAAAGACATTCATTAGCCATCAAATGGGCTTACAACATTAAGACTTTTTGAGCCGTTTGTGATTAAGTTACCTATTTTTAAGAACATAAGGAGGTTAAGGACAAAGACATTGAAAATGGAGAGGAGAGCAAGGACCTTGGCTCTCATTATGGTTGTTCTTTTTCAGTACATTGTGGTGCCTACCTCCCTCTCTCTCTCTCTCTTTCTGTCTCTCTCTGTCTTTCTCTCTCCCCTTTGGTCTCCATCTCTTTCACTGTCTCCACATAAACATTCCACCTCACCCGCTGCAGCCACAGACAAAGAGAGAGAGACACACACACACACTTCCACACTTCTACACAGCGAGTCTCCCTCTCTATTCTGTGAGTCACTTTCACTAGCGTGCTCTTTGGGTTGAGCTGCAGTTAATCTCCTGGCTCTCTTCTGGAGGCAGGATGAGAACAGAGGTAACAGTAGCTGGTCTGCTGGCTGGCTGTCTAATTGACTGGCAGACTGGCTGGCTGGCTGACTGGCGAGCTGGCTGGCTGGCTGGCTGGCTGGCTGGCTAACTGACTGGCTGGCTGGCTGGCTGGCTGGCTGGCTAACTGACTGTCTGGCTGGCTGGCTGGCGAGCTGGCTGGCTGGCTGGCTGGGTAACTGACTGGCTGACTGGCTGGGTAACTGACTGACTGGCTGACTGGCTTGGTAACTAACTGACTGGCTGACTGGCTGGGTAACTGACTGGCTGGCTGGGTAACTGACTGACTGGCTGACTGGCTGGCTGGGTAACTGACTGACTGGCTTACTGGCTGGGTAACTGACTGGCTGGCTGGATAACTGACTGACTGGCTGAATGTCTCACTGGCTGTCTGGCAAACAGGCCAGCAGACTGACTGGCTGACTGGCTGACTGGCTGGCTGGCTGGCTGGCAGACTGACTGGCAGACTGGCTGGCTGACTGGCTGGCTGATACAGTCTGGTGAGCAAGTCTAAGACTCCCTAGGGAGTGCTCATATGTTCATAAAAAACAACAAGCACAGTTTCACCTACTCAAGTGATTATGGGTCTTGTGTAGGCGTCGCTCCATGTTTGCTCCTGATAAAATGCACTCTAGCTTTTGACATTTCCATTTCAATATCCCGCCAGGCCTTCTGCCTGAGGCTCCATATCCCCATTATATCTGCCTTGATATACATATCAGATGCCACACACTGGAGGAGGAGAGAGGGGATTGTGTGTGTGTGTGTGTGTGTGTGGGGGGGGGGGGGGGGTAGAGAGCAGAGCACTATCAGAGCACCATTAGTTGCTGTTTTAAAGAAGGTTGTGTGTCTGCGTCTGTGTAAGTGCAGTTCTTTGTGGTTAGTCTTTTGTGCTTATAAGTGCATGTGTGTACAAACACGTACATTGTAAACATTTCTGGGTCTGTTTTCAATGCACAGAGACAAAGAAACAAGCAGCAAAAGCACAGTCAGGTGATGGTGGTCGATTTGCCTTTGATTCTGCAACATGACAGGTGCTGATTTGAACAGCACCTGTTTACGTATCTGCAGATCAGGCTCCGGTGAGAGTCTGGAACCCCAGGAACTCGTCAAAAGCAATATATAGAAACGCAAGCTGAGCAAGGGCTGTTTCTTCCATCTCTCTGAGTTTGAATTCCAGTTGGTTTATTTATTATTTCCAGGTGGTATACCTGGATATCCAGTCAACCAGTCAACCAACCAATCAGTCGGCCAGCCAGCTAGTCAGCCAGTCAGTCAGCCAGTCAGCAAGCCAGTCAGCCAGCAAGCCAGCAAGCCAGCCAGCCAGCCAGCAAGCCCGCCAGACAGCCAGTCAGTCAGTCAGAAAGCCAGTCAGCGAGCCAGCCAGCCAGTCAACCAGCCAGCCAGTCAGTCAGCAAGCCAGTCAGCCAGTCAGCCAGCTAGTCAGCCAGTCAGTCAGCCAGTCAGCAAGCCAGTCAGCCAGCAAGCCAGCCAGTCAGTCAGTCAGAAAGCCAGTCAGCGAGCCAGCCAGTCAACCAGCCAGCCAGTCAGTCAGCAAGCCAGTCAGCCAGTCAGCCAGTCAGCCAGTCAGCCAGCTAGTCAACCAGCCAGCCAGTCAGTCAGCAAGCCAGTCAGCCAGCCAGTCAACCAGCCAGCCAGTCAGCCAGTCAGTCAGTCAGCAAGCCAGTCAACCAGCGAGTCAGCCAGGCACTCAGTAGGTTCGCTTCCAGCTCTTTTCCCCAGTGAGAGGAGATGTATCTCTGAGCACAGGAGCGAGGAGAAATATCCCTGCTCACCGCCACTCCACTCCACTACACACACATACACACACCCAAACTGTGTTTCTCTATTTGAGGATCATGGAGGATCAGACTGTTGTCCAATACACACACACACACACACTCTCCACACCTTCTCTCCCCCTCGAGCCTCTCATCCTGCTGTGCCCAGAGGAGCTTTCACAATCTGTGTGAGATGACAGGGATATAGAGAGACACAGAGAGAGAGAGAGAGAGAGAGAGAGAGAGACACACAGAGAGAGAGAGAGAGAGAGAGAGAGAGAGAGAGACAGAGGGTGAGAGAGAGAGACACACAGAGAGAGAGAGAGAGAGAGACACACAGAGGGTGAGAGAGAGAGACACACACAGAGAGAGAGAGAGAGAGAGACACACACAGAGAGAGAGACAGAGAGAGAGAGAGAGAGAGAGAGAGAGACACACAGAGATACACAGAGAGAGAGACACAGAGAGAGAGAGACACAGAGAGAGAGAGACAGAGAGATGCAATGCTTCACCTGACTTTACTCTCCAAAGCTTTTAGTAAAAAAAAAACAAGCAGTTCTGTCGGATCCAACAGCCACACTGTGACTTCGCCCTCTCTCTGCAGAGGGTTTGCTTAGATTTTCAACCCTCAACACTTTCTGTCTGTTTGGTCAATGTCTGCATGCGCATCCTCCTTCTCTTCGCTTCTGTCATCTGGCCTTCTCCTCCTATATCTTTCTCAGTCCTCCTCCATCTCCCCCTTTCATTACCCCCTCCTCCCTCCCCTTCATTCCCGAGGTGGATTTCCAGCACTTGTTGTTCCCTTTTGGTCTTAGCTAAAGGTGAGGGATGCATTCGCCATACTAATTACCGATGCCCTCTGGGCGGAAGGGCAGATTGGTTTTCAGTCACTTCTCATAAGCAGGCCTGCGGGCGAGGGGGCCGGCCGTGGAGTGTCACTTGCCCTCCGCCCCATGTCCTTGGAACAGACTTGTAATGACAAGCGTCGCCTTATTTAGTCCACCAGAACACCAGCAAGGAACCAGTACGCCTGGGAGAAGCTCAAGAAACCTTACCCCACCTGAACGGATTCCTCTTGGTTTCAAAAGCTGGTGGATGTGCTAGTTTCCGATTTCACGTTTCAACGATGTGTTGTTTGAGGAATTCCGGTTAAAGCCTGCGAGTGGGTGGCCGCTTTAGACGTATTCAATGAGAAGAACGAAAATAACACGGGAACATTTACCTTGGCGGTGGGTAGATGTTTGGATGGTACTCTCATTCGTATTGTGCTCAGGTGATGAGTCAAGGGGGAACCAGGATTGGATGCTGCTACCACAGCCAGGAGAGTGAATGCAACACAGGGCTGACAGGTCACACTTCAGTGCTCCAACCCTGTAGAGAACGGTACTTGGATCAACCGATTTAGTTCTCATGCTCGAAAGTTGTGTATTTAAAAAAAGATCTGAGGTAAAAAGTTTGACTGCAGATCTAGATGTCGCAGGTTCAAATACCCCCTTGCGTGTCGCTTTGGATCCAAGTGTCTGCTAAATGAATGCATTATTATTATTATTTAAGCACGTGGAATTAATTGGCTGCCAACCAAGTCTGTGTATGACGAGGTTATTGAACTGTGAAGGAACACAGGAGGACTAATCACAATAGTGACAGCGATGACAGAAGACAAGCAGAGTTGATGTCAGTCGTGCCGGCAAGTCGGTCAGGAAAACAAATGTGATGCTGAATAGGCAATAATGTACAACGTGTCAGCCTAATTAAGGCCAAGCTCTCCCTGCTAATGCATTCCTATCTCAAATAGATTAGCTACAGGCTAACGATCGGTGAGTAATGACCCAGTGAATTGTCCTTTTGTATTGTCAGGATAAACGCACTTTCCCCCCCCCCCTCTCTCTCTCTCTCTCTCTCTCTCTCTCTCTCTCTCTCTCTCTCTCCCTTCTCTCTTTCTGCCTCTCGTTCTCAGTCGGACACTTTTGCACTTTGAGCCACATCCCCAAAACTTACATTTCCGAATTGCCGATTGAGCTTTCGCTGAGGCCCTTTTGCTTCTCCCATCGATCCAGCCTCCACCCCTCCAAGTGGAGTTTATGCACTAAATTTAGTCCAGTGCTAAGGGCTCTCATTAATTATAGATCCATCAGCACGGATGGGGAAGCACCATTGATTGGTTTCTCTTCCAGGGAGAGAGAGGGAGGGAGAGAGAGAAAGAGAGAAAGTGAGAGAGTGAGAGTGAGAGAGAGAGAGAGAGAGAGAGAGAGAGAGAGAAAGAGAGAGAGAGAGAGAGAGAGAGAAGGAGGGAGAGAGAGAGAGAGCACGAGAGAGGGAGGCCTCTGAGAGCCCCAGTTCAGGCCAGCTCCGGACTCTGACTCAGCCTAAAAGGCCCATTAGCCCTCATCTGCACAGGAGGTATCCGCCATCTCTCTTCAAGCTGGCTGAGCGGCGGACCCTTCCACCATCAGCACTTTCATCCCTCCAAACATCGTCTGCCTCTGGCTCCGGTCAAGAGGGCCGGGCACGGAGGAAAAATTAAACACACATGAAGAAAATGAAGCGGAACGTGAAATGAGGTCACGTGACGTTGCGTGAAAACACGCCTGGGATGATCAGAACGCGGTCAGACGTCAAGTCCACAGTGTCACAACGGAGACCTATGACTGGACAGTAGCGACAAAGTGTAATTTGTGACAAGGTCCTTTCAGGATACAAAGCTGAGCCCGAGTCATTCAGACACTAGAAGCAGTGCTGTATATTTGTTCCAGCCACACACTTAGCCAGCAGATTCCTATCACCCCGGACCCTGCTGATTAGCACAGCTTTCAGCCCCGATTCGTGACATCGGCTGGAGCACATCCTTCTTCCTGATCCGGAACACGAAGGAACACCCTCGCTCTCCCAGGTCGCAGCTGGAGAGCAGGTGGAGCAGATGTCGTCAGGCATCTGATGTGACACCGTGGTTCTGTCTGTATTCCCCCTCCCCTCTCCGCCCACCCCCCCCCCGCCCACTCCCCCACCCACACAGACACGTCAGTCTCCCCCCCCCCACCACCCCACCCCTCCTGTCCGTCGCTCCCCACCCCGCCCACCCCCGCGGGCTGGCTGACAGCCCTGCAGCACTGGCTGCAGGAGGCTGTCGTAATGACAGACCCCCTGGCTGATGTGGAACCACACAGAGCAGGGCTCGTCACAAAGAGTTGCTCTAGTGGGGAATTATGTGGACTGACCTGGCACAGAAGCTGCACATTATCCAGTGGATTGCCTCGCTTGGTTTGTTGACAGTGAATAAGCCTCGAGTTTGCCCTGCCAGTCAACAAATCCCAGCTCATGTAAGACGTGCCGATGGGAATTGATGGATCGTTGGACCTGCGTTCTGGTGCTCTTGTTTTTGCGCGCGTGCACGCGCGGGCAGTGGGATAGTGGGTGTGTCTGTGTTTGATATTTTCCACAGGTGTGCGCTTGTTTGTCTGTGTTCGTCATGTTCGGGTTGATACGCATTCAAGAGCAGGCTGTGAGAATTGCTGCAGCGAGTGTATGTGCGTGCGCACAGGTGTGTGTGTGAGAGAGTTTTGGGCGGTGGGGGTCTTTGGAAATCCAAACTGAAGCCAGGCTGCGCTCCATGGGAGGTGGCAGGAGCTTGTGCTGTCTAATCAGTCGCCTATTCAAAATCCCCGCCGCTTCTCTTGAGCCATGTGACACAGCGCAAACACACGTGGCGTGCCAGTTTCATTTATAATAATGGGCGTACGTGTCAGGGTTATTCATCAAAGCCTTTCCCCGGGGCTCAGAGTTCTCAGTGCAGTGCAAGAGGGCCACGACTCCGACGACCAGACATGGACGTGGAAACAGAGTTTGGAAATGATGTCGTTGTGAACCCTGCCGAGAGGGCTAATGCTCCGCTTCGCTGACAGATGCCTCCTCTGCCTCGCAGTGGGACAGGCCATCAGCTGGTGACCCGGGAACCACGCAAGGTCAGTGCGGCTTGTAGCTGCTGTCGGAGCAGCAACTCAGTCGCTCTCCGGTCATCTGTCATGGTCCAGGAGGGAGAGGTGAGGGGATGGAGGTGAGGGGATGGAGGTGAGGGGATGGAGGTGAGGGGATGGAAGAGGATGGAGGTGAGGGGATGGAAGTGAGGGGATGGAGGTGAGGGGATGGAAGAGGATGGAGGTGAGGGGATGGAGGTGAGGGGATGGAGGTGAGGGGATGGAAGAGGATGGAGGGGAGGGGATGGAGGTGAGGGGATGGAGGTGGGGGGATGGAGGTGAGGGCATGGAAGAGGATGGAGGTGAGAGAAGGGAAGTCAGGATGAGATGAGATTTGAACCAGAACAGAATAGAATCGGAACAGAACAACATAAAACAGAATCCAACGTTATTGTCCATCCAGGACAAACGTGCACAAATGTGCTGTGGCATCCACTTTCATTGAATGCATCACATTCACTGCACACATACATTCTTATATTATACACAGCTGCTAGAAACCAGTCACTCCAACGAGTCATCAAAGTGAAACAGCCAAACAGTGTTGGGCCGCATCTAGGTGCAACTGATTGGATTTCACTTCAAAAACCTGAAAGAACCGAGAGAGAGAGAAAGAGAGAGAGAGAGAGAGAGAGGGAGAGAGAGAGCAGAGAGAGAGAGAGAGCAGAGAGAGAGAGAGAGAGAGAGAGCAGAGAGAGCATGAGCCTGGAAGCTTCCGACTACCTCAGCGACCGAACGTACCGTCAGGAAACCACGTTTCACAGCGCACATTGCACTCAGTAGGATTTGTTTCCTGCAAGCGTTCAAACATTTAAACACACAGACGCTCAAAGAGGTACCACCTTAAAGGGGTATGCTGTGAATACGCTCTCTTTACTCTCTGAGAACAACCCTTTCGTTCGTCTCATGAACTTGACACGGTCATTCTAACCCTGCATATCCACCAGACAAACAAATAGCCTGGCCCATGTATTCTTGTTTCCTAACTGTGCCCTATGTATGCGTGTTAGTGTGATTAAGTGCGTGAGACTGTTTGTGTGTGTGTGTGTGTGTGTGCGTGTGTGTGTGTGTGTGTGTACCGTCATGGGGTGGGCACCGCGGCTGACAGCTGGGCCTGTGTTAGCGTCTGCCACACTCCCTGTATCAGGTTGCCTTTCAGTGGCACCACCTCCTTAATCCCTGCCTGTCATTCCAGAGCATTCACAGGTCTGCCTCCCTCCCTCACACACACACGCACACACCAGCTCTCTGAGAAAGCCTGCTTCTCCCCGCTCTCTCTCCCGCTCTCTCTCCCGCTCTCTCTCCCGCTCTCCCTCCCTCCCTCCCTCCCTCCCTCCCTCCCTCCCTCCCTCCCTCCCTCCCTCCCTCCCTCCCTCCCTCCCTCCCTCCCTCCCTCCCTCCCTCCCTCCCTCTCACTATCTGGGATATGGAAATGTACAACATTCCTGCATTAACTCCGCTGCCATGACTACTTCCAGGATCCTGGCTTGCGTGGGGGCGTGTCCGAGGGGAAGGCTTTGTGCTGTTCCTGATACTATACAGGGCCTGCTCTCAGTTTGGATTGGAGGGGCAGATGTCAAGACATTGTTTGAAATGACCATTGGCATACATGGTGTATGTTAAGTGTGCATTGATGTGAATGTTTCATTCAGCAGTCCTGATCCGACCTGCCAATCAGTAGCCACTGTGAGCTCAGTCGGTTCAATGAGAGGGATTGAACTTTGAGCCCCCTCTGACAGTAATAAAAGGCTCTCACAATATTGTCTGTCTCCTCTCTTTCGTTATCCCTCTCTCTTTGTCTCCTTACTTCTCTCTCTCTCTTTCTCTACTCTGAAAAGGATATAAATCTACGTACGCAAAATCTTAACACCTAGCAAGTAACAACTCATAAATACACTGACTGAAAGTGTGTGTCCGTATATACGTGTGTGTGTGTGCGTGTGTGTTTGAGCGTACAGTATCAGTACCCAGGAGATATGGAATGCTGCCGAGTCATGCCTGCCAAAGACAGTAAATAGTTTATTTGAGCTGGGCTTGCGTGTGTGTGTGTGTGCACTGTACTGATGTGTACTGCATGTCTATGCACCGTGATGCTATTCAAATAAGACAAGTGGAGATGCTTTGCAGGCCCATGCTCTGTGATTAACGACAGTGCAGATGGTTTCCAGCTGTCGTTTACCAAGAGAATTAACTCTAATATTTACAATGAGGGGAGCTAGGCCCAGACAGCTGCATGCCAGTCTATGATGCCCTCTGCCAGCAACAAGTATGGAGTCCATGACCAGCCACAAGTTGAAGATCACACACACACACACACAAATGTACTACACACACCCCACACAAAATACACACTTACACACACCTCTCATTCTAGCAGGCCTCTGCTGAAAATAATGGGCACTGTGGAGACTAATGTACACACAAGCACAACCAGTCGGGCGTGCTGTGATTGAATGAGGAACAAGCCGGACCAGCAGAACAAAACCGTTTTTAATCATAGTCATAATCCACATCTTAACACTCACGCGCCCAGACTCCCAAGGGTTTGACGAATGGAACCCTTGCCGCGCATGCAACAGCAACCTCGCCAAGTCTTTTGTGAGCCAGATACACATGAGCCGGCGGTTTCAGCGCCATTAATATGCAGCGCCGCTAGCTCACTTATGGGCCTGCCTCTCTTTATTTCCCATGAAATGGAACATGTGTTTGTAGCCCGTCACAGCGGAGCCACATCCCTCCTTCTTCACCCCGGTTGGATTTCCTTCACGACCCGAACGAGGCCGTCTACCAGCCCCTGCCCCCCGCACGGCACACCTCGTCTATTATTCACGCCGGGGACGGTTCAGTTGGCGTTGTGAGGGTTCATGTGATGTCCGTTAGGGGCGAGGCCCCGGTTTAGCCCCGGCGGGTCACAGGGCAGGACTAACGCTGTGTCTGTCCGAGAGCCTCCCCTCTCCCCTCCTCTCCTCTCCCCTCCTCCTCTCCTCTCCCCCCTCCTCCTCTCCCCTCCTCCTCTCCTCTCACCTCCTCCTCTCCCCTCCTCTCCCCTCCTCCTCGCCCCTCCTCCTCGCCCCTCCTCTTCCCCTTCCTCCTCTCCCCTCTCCTCTCCCCTCCTCCTCTCCTCTCCTCTCCCCCTCCTCCTCTCCCCTCCTCCTCTCCTCTCCCCTCCTCCTCTCCCCTCCTCTCCCCTCTTCCTCCCCCCTCCTCCTCTCCCCCCTCCTCCTCCCCCTCCTCCTCTCCCCTCGTCCTTTCCTCCCCTCCTCTCCCCCTCTCTCGCCCTCCTCTCCCCTCTTCCTCCCCTCTTCCTCCCCCCTCCTCCTCCTCCTCCTAGTCATTTTCCTCCTCCACCTCCTGCTCCTTTTCACCCCCCCAACCCATCTCCTCCGCTAAATGTTCTGCCTCAAAAAACGGCAGAATTGTTGAACCATGAAGTGAGAGAATTAGGGAGGACAAGGAGCGGTTCTCCCCCTGCGAGGGTTTCTGATTGCTGGTAAATGATGACTTTATCAAACCTTTGCCTCATCTCCTGGGTCCACAGCAGGAGATGATGTACTGACGATTAGCAATCATTCATTTAAATTTTCACTCAGTTGCTGAATAAACATCGTTTCCACTGGAAGGGAAATGGCTGAGTGCATCTTGACAGGTGATGGTTTGTGGTCACGAGACTCGGAAAGTGCCAGAGTGATGCCATCCACTTGTGGAGAGTCTGTGTCATATTTATGTTAGAGATGTATTCTTTTAGTTTGAAATATTCAGAGTAGTGATGATGTATTGGAAGGAAGAGATTAGGCGCAGTAAATGATCTCCAAGCAGTGTGTTTCATGCACGATAAAGCAGTGTGTTGCTCAGGTAAATTGCTTGGAAGACAGCATCTCTGTGTTTCTCTCCACAATACTGCTGGTCATTACTGTAAATAAAGAGACAATGTGATCGTCAGCTCTGGCTTTTTCATTGCACATTATCCCACCCTACACAAACAAACACACACAAACACACACACACACCCTACACACACACTGCTTGAAGCGACCCCATTTTCAGATTTGAAGACCAAAGCAGTCGAAACCTGCTGTAATTGAGACAAAACTTGAAGATGGCATCCGATGAGTATTTACTGTACAGACTGTGCATTGAAATGCCATGCAGAACTGAAATATTCACGCCAGTCCACTCTCCACTCCATACTGTAACCCATGGGCAATGTATTGAGGCAATAAATGACTGAAAACATTTGTACAGAATACGGTATGTTTAATGTAATGCTTTCCTAAGCCCGGACCCGGAAATGCATGTTTAACTACAATCATACCAGTCGAAACTCAATAAGAATTAAAGACAGTAGTACGCTTGAATTGTTACTGGCAAAAATCATTGTGCAGTTTAGTGGACATATATGGATTGATGGACCCTTCACTAGCCATTAACAGGAGTTAGAGTGGGGTTAAAAAAACATACTGGGTTGGGAACATTTACGTTACAAAACGTATCTGTGGCAAAATCCAAAAGGCTGAGGGAAATGGGTCACAGCAAATCTGCTCTGTGGTTTTACTGTTGCTGAGAGGAAGGAGATGAGAGGAGGAGGAGGAGGAGAGAGTGAGAGAGTGCTGGGAGGCTTGATAATCTCTCTCTGTCTCTCTGTCTCTCTGTCTCTCTGTCTCTCTGTCTCTCTGTCTTTCTCTCTCTCTCTCTCTCTCTCTCTCTCTCTCTCTCTCTCTCTCTCTCTCTCTCTCTCTCTCTCTCTCTCTATCTGCTTCTCTCTGCCTCTCTCTCTTTCTTACACACACACAAACTCTCTCTCCACGTCCGTTCTCAACCGCTCTGTTGGTCTTTCTCTCTGCGAGAGTAAGAGAGAGAGAATAGGGAGGGCGTGGGGGCGGGCTGTGTTGGCTGTGTGGGCGATGGGGGGGTGCCTCTTACACAGATATTCAATTATCGGAGGGGGTCAGCATTCCAAGGCAGTTAAGATAAACTCACACGGCGCTTGTGTACTGTATCCATATCCACACAGTTCTTCTGCGCTGCTGCTGCTGCTGCTGCTGCTGCTGCAGACGTCATTCCAGTTCAGTGCACTAGCCTGTGAGAACGCCACAGAAATGTGATGACTCCATTCTGAGACTGTGGTCGACCATGCCCGCCAGCGCGACGGGGCCGCACGCTGTTCAGCAGGTCAAACCCGCCCAAAATGTAAACAAAGAACGAGCCGCAGCGAAAAATGAGCCGCGGTAGGGAGCCGAGCGCAACAATGGCCGACAGCTCACCTACGAACAGAAGGACGACCAAAACCATCCCGAAAAAAAGACGGCAGCAGCGAATAACTGAATTGACCCCCACCACCACCACCCCCACCCCCCAAAGGGTGCGTTCCGGCATTACAAAGCACAAATAACACAGCAACACGGCGTCATTATCCTCTCCTGTTGTTTCAGTGTCGATCAATGTCCCTCCCCACCGGGCGCGCTAATGAGGCCGGCTGACCTGAGGACCTTGAACGCAGACAGACAGGGCCAGCCTGGCTTGGAGGAGCAGCTGTGGAGAGAGACCAGCCTACGCCCCGCTCCCTTGTCCTCCCCTGCCCCCCCACCCCCCCCCCCCCCTCAGGGGCCTCCGGCGTGGGGGTGGCCGCGGCGTCACAATGAAGCCACTCTGTTTCTCAGTGGGCCTCTGACATCACCCACTCGGCCTCTCTCCTCACTGGATTGTGTGTGTGTGTGAGTATGAGGGTGTGTGTGTGTGTGTGGGTGTAGGAGCGTGCGTGGATGGCTGTGCATAAACGGGGGGCGGCCCTGGAGTCTCGCAACAATGGATGCATCCTTCTCCTCTGCCTCGGTATAAAAAGCCCTAAGTGGGTACTTGGCAATGCATAGGCGACTGATTAATGGGCTTTAGATAGACTCCCCCGCATTCAGCTTCTCCCCCACTACATTATATGTAAGGAATTATTTGTGGCGTTTCACTGTACACTAAACTGGGAGGAAATAGTGCAGCCGGTGGAGTGTAGCGCCAGGGCAGAGAGACCTCTCTCCTCGGATGATGAATGACCCTGACGCTGTGTGGAGTAACAGAGAGAGCCCTCCAAGTCATCTGCCGTGTCAACAGTTCTGGGAGGAAAGAGCTCACACGAGCTCGGGGCGCTCTGATCAATGGGTGGGGAATGTGTGCAATTTTTTCCAAGATGTTTCTGGGTTACCTACATCCTTCGGTACACACAGCCTGTCAGTAGGCATGGGGGAATCAACCAGACTAACCAGGATAAACAATCCTTCACATCGTGGTCTGAATAGCTAGCTCTGCGCGTGTGGACAGAGAGAAGAGGCACAAATCAGACTTTTGGGGGTTGGATTTAAGGGTGCTTATCATTCCATACTTTAAGTCATCCTGACTCCTGCTTTTGGGGTTACTAAGGTAACATTGCCATACAAGAACTTGAGAGGGGGGAGAAGGGGGAGAAGAGATTTCATGGCTTCCAACGTAAATAAACACGGAGACGAACACTCCTTCGGAAAGCCAAGTTCTCCCATCTTGGACTCCTTCCAAGTGTCCTCCTCTGAAGCACACATCTTACAAAGCTTGGCTCCCAGACATACATTATGGAAAGCATGTCATGCAGTCTATCGGCGCTGTCACATCTGATAGCTCAAATGACAAATCAATTAATTCACACAAGAGAGAAACGACCCTTTGATCCAGATAAACACTCCCAATATGTCTGCCATGGAAATCCTTTAAGTGGGGAGGCACTGTCGTTCTTTATCTGCGGGTGTGCATGTGTATTCTCTCTGCGATCGAGCTTGCAAACTTCAAATGCCAGCCACAGGGGCCTGTAAGTGTGTTTGGCAAGCGAAGGGCATGGATTTATGAAACATAATTACCCCTAATAACCCTGGGGCCTGCAAGGTTTAGTTTCAACACTGGTTATGCTAATATTATCTTAAGGCCTTCGATAAATTAAACAGTTCCATTTGTTGGCATAGCCCTCTGAGGATCCAAGCAGAGCCAGGGGGCACAGCCTGAAGCATCGGGCTGAAGCGAAACCGACCGTCACTGAAGAGAACCGGAGGACGATTGAGAGGTGGAAAGAGCCTGTCTACTCTGCTTGCTTTCCGACGCCACCTCTGTGTCACTCCGAGAATTTAAAACAACAGACTGGAGTCTAGAACCTTCTATTCGCTCCCCTCGCACTCGCCGTTCATCTCTGCGAAACATCTGTTTATGTAAATCCAATCATAACCAATATTTTTTTTCTCGACATGTGGCAGAAGTAGTTACAGCTCCCAAGGCTGGTAATTGATAGAGATGCATTATAGAATTTGCGTTTGTGCCCATTATTGATTTCAATAGGTCATTATCAGAGGTTTCTTTTGAACGCTGAACTTTAAACCCATTTGTTGTTTGGAGGAATGCCAAATAGATAAAGATCAATAACAGTCCACCACCTCTCACTCCTGCATCTGTGGGTATATGAATATTGCATTGAGACAGAAATGTTACGTTTCTTTTCTTCCTGGGGCCATCATTGATTCAAGCTCATCAAAACCTCCTTGTGAGGAAGCCTGGTTAACCTCAAATGATCTCCCAGGCTGTGGTCAATTACTCTGTGAACAAGCGTCCTTAGCTGAAAGCCCATCTAGATGTCACCTCCCGGTGAGACGACAGTTTGATGATGGGATCTGTTCGATCTTTGGGCGATACCTGGATGCTCTCTTGTCTTGTGGGTGACGTTCAGGACGACTTTTGAGCTCAGATTTTCTTTGACATATATCCAGGAGCAATACAGCACTATCATGTCCTACGGGACTAGTCCCCAGGCTGGTTTTACACACTGAAATGTCTCACTGCCATATAATACTATGTATCTCCACATCCTTGTGTTTGCTGGTGGCAATATTATTATTGTTATATACAACATAGTAAAATAAGTACGACATTCCTGCATTAACTCCGCTGCCATGACTACTTCCAGGATCCCGGCTTGCGTGGGGGCGTGTCCGAGGGGAAGGCTTTGTGCTGTGTGGGACTTAAGTGTCCTCGTCTGGAGAGCTGAGCTACACGTCTCACAGGACAATAGTCACAGCTGGCACCAATACCTCTCAGCCAATCAGAGGCGAGCAGAGCAGGACATTTGAACCTCTGTATCATTTTCCCAGGATGCAACAGCTGAAAGGTCCCACATAGGTGAGACGCAGCAGGAGTATATTTTTTTAAATAATGAAAATACTGAAAGTCTTGTTTTCTTCCCTGTCTCGGTTTAGGAGCACACACACACACACACAAAAACTGAACTGTTTGTTCCAAAAACAAAGCAATAAAAGCAGTGAGTCTGGAGTTGTTAATTTCCTCTTTGCTTCAGTCAACCCAATCAGCTTCTGTCACTAGGATACAGGAGCCTTCCAGGTGAAATTGAGAGAGAGAGAGGAGAGAGAGAGAGAGGAAGAGAGAGAGGAAGAGAGAGCGGAAGAGAGCGAAAAGGAAAGCAAAAAAAATAAGGAGAAAGAGGTAAAGAAAGAAAGAAACTGCCTGAGGCAAAGAAGCAATCGAGGACTCTCGAAAACCCCTGGAAGAAGTTAATCCAGGCCGCCGAGGGGGTTTTCATTAGCTTGGCAATCTGTTCCTGCAGAGTAGGTGCAGATGTAAGCTAAGTGATATTTTATAACTGTGAGCTTAGAGGTTCCAGTGCAGGAATGTCTGCATATGGGAAGCATTACAGCTCTTTTCCACCTAGACATCGTCCTTACTCTTTACAGGAATGTGGCACCCCGCTGGAAAAAGAGGGTTGCTTTTTAGCCCTTTGGATGTGATTTAAGTGGATGCCTTCCGGAAAAAGTCTAAACACTCTAGTAGTGAATACGTGTCCTGAGGCAACATTCCTCAGCTCCCGATAAACGTGTAACCGGATGACAATCCCATTCTCTGGGTCAGCGTACATGAGATTGCTCTGCAGAGCTCAGCTCATTTTACCAGTTGACAGTGACAACCTGGCAACCCAAACGTCTTCCTGTATCCAAAGAAGGACTGACACCGTTACGGTCCCTGTAACACCGTCTGGATGGGGACAGAGCGCTGGGGCCGCCAGGCTGGCTGATAACCCCCAGAAAGGGTGGATCCCCTTTTGTGTCAGAGTGGCAAGGTCTAGCCCTGCCCTCTGCTCAGCCCTCATCATCAGCTGCAGCTTTTAATTAGTGCGTGTCCTTCACTCCGCCTTGCTTCCAGCCATTAGGACACTTAAGCCCTCTGCAAATTAATTACAAAAGACTGGGCAATCACAGTAATTTAATTCAGCCCCAGGCACCCAGCTTCACCCTTGACTCTTGGCCTGGGTGTGCAACAGTAGGGGGCGAAGAGAGGGCCGGGGTTAGCTTACTAACGAGCACTTAGTCGGTGTTTGCATAAGGAATGTGGGAGTCGAGCTTGCCACAGAGGAGTTCTCGGCTCTAAAGTGTTTTTTTCTCCCAGTTCAGTCCTTATCTCACTTAGTATCCATTAAGTCAATGTTTACATACGGGAGCGTTACCGTGGGGACGCCCCCTTGTGGGACCTGCTATCAAAATCACGTTGCCGAGGGGGTGAGCTCGCCACTCACTGACTGATGCCGACAGGTAAGTGCTGAAGTAGGCCAATTAGACTGCGGGGGAAGACTGCGGGGGCAGAGCAGGAGGAGAAACGAGGCCAGGGCACGCAGGAAGAGCCCTCCTCCTGGAGGAGCCCCGCACATCAGCCATGTCAGGTCAGCTCAGATGCCCCCGACACGTACGGAAGACTGTTCTGGAAAGATCACTCGAGGAAAGAAGAGAGCCGTTTCTTCGTTTTTTTTCAGCGAGTGGAACGCGGGAATCGAACACATGCTGTGCTGTTCCGTGTGCATGCCAACACCCTCTAGGCTCGAGGGATTGTTTTCCATTTGCAGCCTACTGATACACGTTCTCATGTTCAACATGAAATGGAACATCTGCCATTCCCCTGGACATGCAGCATCTGTGTATGTCTTCATCATACACACACACACACACACGCACGCTTACACACATGAAGCGAGACTCCTGCACTCAACGTCAACGGGATGGTAAATCAAAGATATGTGAGCAGAGAGACGGGCCTTCGGGTGAGCGTGGTAAACAATAGTCCCAGTGATGAATCCTCCTGTCGGTTCAATGTGTGGTTTTACCTTTGATTTGTTCCTTCATAGAGTGAAGGCGAGAGAGAGAGAGAGAGAGAGAGAGAGAGAGAGAGAGAGAGAGAGAGAGAGAGAGAGAGAGAGAGAGAGATAGATAGATAGATAAAGAGAGAGAGAGAGAGAGAGAGAGAGAGAAAGATGAGAAGAGAAAGCAGAGTGAAGTAACAGATAAATAATTCACAGGGAGATTAACATCAAGTGAAAAACACGAGGTGTTGCAGCGTTCGGGGGGGAGGGGGGGGGGGTTGCGTGCCATCTTGGATTAGCCTAGCGTGGCGTCCCGGTCCTCTCTGAGTGGTCGGGGTGAGGGGGGCAGACCGGCGAATCCCCCCCGCTCCATTTCACATCTGAGGTGACGTGTGCAGATCAGAAAAGGAGAAGCTCTCATTGCTAACGATGTATTTGTGTTCCTACATCTGCAACGAGCTCATCCCTGGGGACCAAAGGGCTCCTTGAACCCCGTATTTAGCGATTGCTCTTGTGATGATAAATAATGGAAAACGCTCCTGAGTTTATTGTCTCTCCAAGCGACCCCCCCGAGGGAGCCGACTCATCGGTGCACGCTACGGCAACATCCCATCAAGCACTGTCATAACATCCTCATCTAGCATGGTGCCACGGTCCTGGGTAATTACTGGAGGCCACACCATGCTTTTCTCCTTGAATTATTCTCTCAGTGAGCAGCTGCTAAACACCAACTTCTGTTTAGT
This sequence comes from Hypomesus nipponensis, assembly GCF_054491055.1. Classification (NCBI taxonomy): domain Eukaryota; kingdom Metazoa; phylum Chordata; class Actinopteri; order Osmeriformes; family Osmeridae; genus Hypomesus; species Hypomesus nipponensis. The sequence continues at coordinate 8,191,152 of NC_140388.1, read as the reverse complement.
CAGTAAGTCCTCCAGCATGTAGATTAGCTCTGATTATGGTCCGCGTTTCCACTACAGCGCTCATTTTGATTGCGGAACGTAATGAAGCTGAATGGGGACAAAATGCTGAGACGGTGGATAAATCTGTTTCTTTTGAACCTCTTAAAAACATGGAAAACTGTGTCGATCTACACATGTACATTACAGTAAGGTCAAAACGAACTAGTGTCCAGTCAACCTGGGGTCTTGACATTCATCTGGTCAGATTGTCAGTTGTCTGCCTGCCAGACTGTACTCTTGTCCAGTCTGTCAAGTCTGCCTGCCTTGCCTGTCTGCCTGCCTGCCTGCCTGCCTGCCTGTCTGTCTGTCTGTCTGTCTGTCTGTCTGTCTGTCTGTCTGTCTGCCTGTCTGTCTGTCTGTCTGTCTGTCTGTCTGTCTGCCTGTCTGCCTGTCTGTCTGTCTGTCTGTCTGTCTGTCTGTCTGCCTACCTGTGTCTGTCTGTCTGTCTGTCTGTGTCTGCCTGCCTGCCTGCCTGCCTGCCTGCCTGCCTGTCTGTCTGTCTGTCTGTCTGTCTGTCTGTCTGTCTGTCTGTCTGTCTGTCTGTCTGTCTGTCTGTCTGTCTGTCTGTCTGTCTGTCTGTCTTCCTGGTACTTGTCAGTCTGCCTGTCTGTCTGAGGGGTGCTCGGTGCCTGGTACCTGCCTGTCCATCTCTCCGTGTGTCCATCTCTCCGTGTGCCTGTGAGTGTGACAGAGCTGCAGACACTGAGGTGAGGTGGCAGGAGACACGGTCAGAGATGAGTCCTCTGTGAGGGCGAGCGAGCACGTGCCGGGGCCCACGGCTCAGTCCTCTCCTCTCCAGCGTCTGCCACAGATAAAGGTCAGCGCACGTCCCCTCTCACAGTGCACTTCGCCACGGAAGACCGGCTCTCCACTCATCTCCCCTCACTCTACATTCTGCATTGGCCGTTGTGATGGCACGTTCTTGTATTGTATGTGCTATCGGGGTGATGATGATGTTTGACGATTTCCGTGCAGCCAGATTTGAATTGGGAGGATTGTCAGGGGATCATATGAGTTGCTCTCAGGATTACAAATGTAATGTGGTGCAGTGATGCATACTGGGGACTCTGGGCAGAGCGTATGCCACGAGGCATGACAGATTTGCATGGATAATCTCTGTTTGAGGATTAATGGCCTTTTTTACCTCCTAGTTTATTATGGGAGGAATTACGGAGTCTAATAAAAGGATTCTGGTTGATGATCAATAATCATAAGTGGTGTTTGTAAGCAGATAATCATTTTTTGAATACATCAAATTTAAGATGTGTTACCTACCAACGTATATTGATCTGGTTGTCTTCATAGCACACTTCTTGTGTGATTGTAGTAGTTGCATTTCATGTAGAATATTTCAAGTCACGGTTCCAATATATCAATATTGGTAGGAGACCACACTGTTTATACTAGTATGTACAGTATTCAGTACCAAAGGTCTGTAGTCTAGACCTCAATACCTCATGTAGACTTATGTCCACAAAGAGGAAGGAGAAGACTAGAACATCATTGCTAGTGTTGTTATTCCATGTATCCATCATCCAGCGCATCATTGAAACATAATCCTTCTGAGTGCAGTGGCTCTAGAACGTTCTCCTCGTGAATTCTTGCAGTCCCTTGCCCTCCCGGTGACAAACTGCATGAGGCACATTCTCCCTGATCTATGAGTTGTCTAATCCAAATCTAATCCGCCATCTTATGGATAAATCCTCTCTGAACACTTTGAACCGTAAGGTCACTAATTGGATTTGAGCCAATCCTGAGGTAATGCACACACGGTCTGGACTCATGTAAGGACACTTTAGGAAGAGTGTGCTGAACCATTGATTTAGAGGCAGAACTAGAACTAGTTCTAGAACTAGAACTAGCTATTTGACTACAGACTAGAACCCATTTCTCTCCCAGGCAGGAGTTCTAGAACAGAATTTGAGCTACATCTATTCTGCGTTATTTTCTACACATAGATGTAGACACTCATGCATGCACACCTCTCAACAAACCTACTGACTGTGGATACCTCCAAATTGTGTGGACAAATACAAATGCTGTGTACAGACATAAACACACGGTATACAAGCCAGCACACATTAGACAGTACATTGCACACATAAATCCCAGATCAACCAATGTCCAGGATGCTTCTGGCACAAAACAGCCATTCATAAACGATTTCTCGTCTCTCTGGTTTCCAGGGCTCTGTCTCCGTCATTGTGTTTACGCTCGTAAACATTTCCATTCCGAAAGCGACGCGCTACAGTAACCCCTTGAGATGCACCGTCGGCCAAAAGAGACAGTCCTAAAAACAGTCCTCGTCCTGTTACCATGACAACGCGGGAGACCGAAAGGCAAGAGCGGAATGCGGCCACTTCCTCTTGGGAACCTGGCCGGCGGATCTGTCCTCATCAGGGAGTCAGGTGGCTGAGCGGTTAGGGATTCGGGCTAGTAATCCGAAGGTTGCCAGTTCAATTCCCGGTCGTGCCAAATGACTGTATAAGAGCGTCTGCTAAATGACTACATGTAAATGTCCACGTCTTCGTGGTGACAGCCACGTCTGTCGACAGTGACCCTAACACTGACAGACCAGGTCCTGTGGAAGAAATTGTTTCCAACTAAACTTTGGTCTTTGACCTGGCCAGTTTGGTAAATTCCTAGCCAAAAGTAATTACTCCTTAATGGGCTGAATAAAAGCCTGGCAAGATGGACACAAACCTGTTTTATTGTTGCAAAGTCAGCATTATTAAGCAAACCCTGTGTGCCACGGGACCAAGCGCTCTGTGATTTTACCGACAGCTTTTACAGACACTCACGTCCAACCTTACGAGTTTAACCTCTGAGATATTACCCTGTCAAATCCCATCGGACCTGAGCGTGATGTGACCTTTCCTTCAGCTCCCATCCAAGAACTACAAAAGCCTCGACGGGCCGAGGCGAGCTTTTGGCAGGAAATCAATACTAATCAACTTGCGAGTCTGTTAGGTAATAACAAGCTAAGATGCTGCTCGGAAAAATATGGCTTCCAGACATCCTTAATTTGTCATAATACAGGGGGCCAAGGAACCAAACGAGATTATCTGGCTGGAAGAATCTTCCTCCGTGGCAGATACCCTAGTCAGGAAGTCATGCTCGCTCAGCAGAACACTGCCCTGTTCTTCAGAGTCCACTCAGTAAAATGGGATTCGATTTGGGGATTTCACCCGTCGAAATAGAATTGTTTTTGCTGGTCAACAACAGACGTGTGTGCTGATAAACCTGCTGTACGTTAGTCATAGTCTCAGGAACCAGAGAAGGACCTCGAAACCAGCCCACGCAACAGGGGCTGCTGCATGTTGAGGCAAAGAAATCATAGACACCAGTCATGTCCACATAGGCTCTTAGCTGCTGGGGTGTTGCTCTGCGGTCGGAGATGAATATCTAGGTCGAGGATGCATGGAGGAGGTGGGCGAGGGCCCGAGCCTGTCACATTAGCTTCCCACACAGGGGCCCTGAACCCCCTGTGCTGCCGGAAACACTAGTCCCATTAATCACACACGTAAGGTCAGGAGCAAAAGCCAATTTACCCGCATGCTCTACTTGTCGCTCACAAGAGTAATGAATATATTTCTCCGAAGCTGTAGGAGCCAGGTGGAGAAAATGTTCCATGGTATCCCACCCCCCCCCGCCTCCTCCCGCACACATAGCACAGTCACTTGTTGCTAACCAGTGCTAGTATTACATTTAGTCATTTTATTTCGTCATTTTTCACAGTATTAGCCAGGTTAACAAACCAACTACTGTGTTTGGCATCTGTCCGCCGAAGCGACTCCTGTCTGCTCCATCCACTTCCTCAGAAAGTAGGAAATCAGATCACTTTCCCCTCATTTATAATTGAGAGGCAGAGGTAGGTGCCTGGAGAGCAGAAAATGAATTAGCCTCAGGTATTTTTAGCACTCTAAAAATACAGCTTTAAGTCTATTTTGAGGGTCCTTTTGAAGGAAAGGAACGGTCGGTGCTATTAGCAACATCTGTAGTTCTTGCAAAAGATTCAAATGATGAGTTTTGTTTTAGTGAGGAAGATGGACAAACTAGTAATAGAGTTGATTATTTCCTGAATGTTGATATTATGACAAGATGTATTATTTGCTGTTTCAAGCTACTCAATAATCAAACAACAACAAAAAACAAATTAGTGTTGGCTATATCAGTTGTGCTTATGCAGGAAAGACAAGAAATCAATCGAGAATTCCATGAAAGCACTGTTAAAGCCCAGAAACCCTGTATACTCAATGACTTTTGATGAAATCAGCCAACGAATTCATCCAGCAATACACCCTTATTACCGCCATGCCCTCCCGGATGCCTGTAGACTCCCTCCACCCTATCACACCACGCAAAACAGATCAGCATAAAGATCCGGATGACTTGCTATCCAATGAGCCAGAAACGTTGATAATATAGTCTGCTAAATGAAGTCATAGGTCAATTTGCCCCGCCTCCTTACCTGTGTCTCCCCTGACCTGGGATAATTACACCTTTTATTACCCATTAGAGAGGCCGGTCGGAGTTGGAGAGGTAGCTCTGGGCGGATCAGGCCAGCTTCCAAGCTGATATGCAGCCGCTGAGAAGCTAATATTCACACACCGAGAAACGTATTGTAGCGTGCGGGGGAAACAGACAGGACTCAGGACACAAGAGGCAGAGACCACGTTGTCAGTTTGATCGCTCAAGAGCCCAGTGTCCTCGTGCAAACACGAAAGCTACCCCGGGGTTGAGATGTCCGCCAAAACAATAAACCAGGCTGGTGAGACCCGTTCAGAACCGAAACCTCAGTCTGCCTACCCGGTCACAAAAGCCCCAACCGTCCCCTTTCAACCTTTCCACCAATCAGACATCTCCCCCAATTAACCAATAACACTCAAACTTGTGTAAACCAAACCTCCCCAGCATTACAGTATTACACAGGAGATGAGACAGTGGATTCAATACCGTAGATGTTGCTGTTGCGGAGTGGTGTCACTGTCTATTGTTCGTCTAAAAGGACTCTGGAAAACAAACACAACAGAAGGGCACGTGTTTCATCCTCGTGCCCCCGCGTTGTCCCTGTCTTCTTCGCGCTTCTGTCATCACACGCCTTTTTTTCGCCACGAGACGCTTGGATATGTTTGCCAGTATTTTACTGTCACATTTTAAGTGTAATTTAGATGATGTTATGGTGCTCGATCCATATGGGGAGGATGACCCCTCTGCGTGCTCACAGAAGTCTTCTGTCGGTTGTGTGGACCACCGCTATTCCTTCTGCCTAGCGATTCTTTATCCTGACAAAACTCATCTTCCACGCCTTCATTCTCAGTTACTAAATCTATCAGTACTCGTCCAGCTTACTGACAGGCACCTCATACACCATTATACTATTATCAATTTTCATTTCTGAAGCTCCAGCTCAGCTCATTTACATTCCCGACTTGAAGCGGGCATTTATCAGTGTCACCTGTCACAGTTCTGTCGTAATAAGGCACAAAAGCATCCTTCGGCTTGGCACTGGCCAAACAAGACAAAGAAATGACTTGGTGTTCTACATGCATTAGGAAAAGATAGCGCTTGATGAAGTGACAGAAGCGTAACGACTTCTCCCATCCAAAACTTCTTCCACTTGAATGCGGTTACGTTCCAGGTTTGTTTGGCATTCCTAGTCGCTGTCCCATCAAAATGAGCTCGACGATTTTCAAAGGGATGCTCTGTTCAGGCTGCTTGATTCTTCTGCCTCTTTAGTGAGTCTGTAGGACAGGCCTAGGGGGGCGCCGTTCCTGTGTATGCTGCCCTGTCTTTTAAGTCTGTCTGAGGAGCTACAGCTCACACCAGCTCGTTTCATCTCCTGCCAATCAACACCGCGTCTTTCTTTCCTTCTTTCCATCTGAAAAGAGACAGGGAGAAACGCGATACAGTGCCGTGGCCTCCCCCTCCAGAAAAAAAAACAATTTGCGAATGCAACACCTCGCTCTTGGCTGTTCGGCAACGCCGCAGACAGCAAGACAGAAGAGGGCAAACAGAGAGAGACTCTAGAAGGGTGGGGGGCAATGACGGGCTCACTGCCCAGCGTTTAACCGAAAAACACTTGCATTAATCTAGTCATTGGAAGCCTATTTACACAAACACGATGACAATTTCCCCTCACTTTGAACGTATGCGTGCACTTCAGCCATAAAACGTGTTCCGAGCGCCATGCTGAGAGTGTGAGAGGCTATTAAGGTCCCTCTCAAATGCAATATCCGCTTGGCTACGTGCACAATTACCGACATGTAAAAGAGAGTGGCCTTCTTTTCTTCATTCATCTCTTTATGGGACCGTTCCCATTTATAGGTGCTGGGGGACAGACTGGAGCAATATTGATTGCGTGCTTTCTTCCAGGCCGTGTGGAGGATCCATCAGCCTGAAGCCCACCCCAGTGAGCTCTGCCTGGGCTTGCTGGGGACTCAGCACTCCCTGGAGGGACAAAGGAACCCCCCTCCACATCCTCCCTGGGCCATTTCATCTGCAGACTCTGATCCTGTACTTAATCCCGTGGCATAATCCCAATCCCAATCAAGATAAACTCAATATGGTTGGCCCATCGTTCCTCTTGTGTGAGGAGAAGCTGACCTTATAAGGTCTGGTGGGTACATTGCAGAGAGACTGTGAGGTTGTGTGTTATTGTTGTTGTTGTGTGTGGGTGTGTGTGTGTGTGTGTGTGTATGTGTGTGTGCGGAGGCAGAGGGGGGTGGGAAATGTCAACACAAAAATCCAGTTCTCCCATTGATATATGCTACATAGAAGCTTAACAGAGATTTGAATAATTCAAAGCACTCGGGTTGCCAGAATTCCATAATCAGCTTGCCGGGCTGAAGGAAGCAGTGAGCACAGTGGTACTGCATGGAGAATCTGTGTCGCAAGCCCACGTGTATAATTAAGGGACGTGGGCGCCTCTTCTTGTAGACAGGCATCTAAATATGCGGGCCATATAAAGGCATCTAAATATGGCCGAAAATCGAAAGTGATTTGCTTGTCGGATGGTTGTTGCTGCGTGAGGACTCAGTCGTAACGCACCAAGGCTGGGGGGGTTTCGGGCGATCCAGTGGAACGGGGGGGGGGGGATCAGGTTTTTGAAAGCGAGCAGTCAGCCAGTGTGACCTTGACCTGCACGCGCCCAGTATCGCTCCCTTCGCGTCGACGGACACAGATGGCGTGGCCATGGCGACCAGGGCACAGGACGGTCTCTCCCGTCTGTCTGTCTGTCTGTAGCCACGGCGACAGGAGCCCTCTAATAGACACCTTGCCAGGGGCTGATTAGCACACGTAAACAGCCATCCTGTCACTCCTTCTCCCGGCCAGATGGGATCCTTCCTCAGAAACATCCGGAAAGCACATCGGGTTCTGCGATGACAAGCGCCGATAAATGTCTTTTCATCACCCGGGTACATGGAAATATCGTGTCATCTGTGAAATCGCGGTGGTACTTATGTGGATCGCGTTTTGTTACATAACGTGACACTTTTTGTGGGTCCCGTGGTATGTTTTAGCTGGGAAATCATTGCGCACAACCACAGTTTTACAACTTTAACCTGTTCCTATGGTCTGATAGTGTTTCTTAATCACTATGCCTTAATTACATAAAAATGACATTAAATAGATTACATAAAGAACAGCTGCTTGCAAAATCCCCAAAATGTTATGAGCTAATATGCTAAAGCCTAGGTATTTTGGTTGGGGGCGAGACTTATTTGTTTTTTTAAAACACCTCTGAGATTTGAGTCTTGCTTTGCATGGAATCCCATTTTGAATTGGTTTGAGATATATTTATTCAAAACCACCACAACATAACTGTAAATTTGAGACTTCAGCGTCTGAGGGCATTGACGTAGTGTACAAGCACGACTAGTCTCCAGGAGCAACATTGATTCTGCCATTCAGACGCCGGATATAAATCAACAACCTGTTCATACTCTCACCTAACCCCTGTGAAGACCATATCCCTCACCAATCATCCCCGTGACTCACACAAGCACACACTTTCTCCCTAGATACACACACACACACAGTTTTATCAGAGAGCACCTCAACATTAGCCTCTGCCATAGCAAGCTGCAGCACAGTATAAAGTCACTGTGGCCCAAATGACATCCTTGACACATTCCACCTGTATTTCTATCCTCCTTCTCTTTTCCTCCCTACTTTCCTCCAAGCCTATCTTACTGATCCTCCTCCCCTCTCTGTCTCCCTCCCCTTATCCCCCCTCCCCTCTCTGTATCCCTCCCCTTATCCCCCCTCCCCTCTCTGTCTCCCTCCCCTTATCCCCTTCCCTTCCCCTCGCTTCTTACACTACCTCCCCTCCACTCATCTCCAACCCTCTCCTCCCCTCCTCCCCTCTCACACTCCCTTCCTCCCCTCCCTTCCTCTCCTCCTCCCCACATTTCATGTCTCACAAACAGACACAGCTGTGAGCCCTGAGCCGCAGTTTACCCAGCATCGTGTCAGAGGCCCTGGGCTGATTGACAGGCCCAGAAGGCCTCTCTCCGCTTGGAGTACGTATTTTCATAATAATAGTAATCGCACTTGATAATAACCTTCAAAGGGAATCAACGCTAAATGATGATGGGGTGAGCGTTCCTCGACACCTCTGGGTCGACAGCCTCATGGACACGGCCTTGGCCGACGCCCCTTTAGTGGAAATGGCAAGGAGGAGAAAGCGGGCAGGGCTCTGCTCGATGCCCGCAGGCAAACAGTAGGCCTGCCGCTATCCAGCTGGTTCACCCAGCCATATCAAACACACTCACGTTCTCCTCTTCATTCATTATCTATGGGGGCCTGGCCCAGCGCGCACACACGCCATCTCCTTTCATCCCCTGGGATCTGTAAGGCTTTGATCTGTGTGTCCCCCTTTGGGTAGCACAGCTACACAGAGGGCAGGTTCCTCTGGTATGGGAATATTCCGGAATGATCACCCTGGCGGTTTCTCTTTTGGGCAATTTATAAAACATGCTTCCATGTGTGAATGTGTGTTCAGCAAGTCTTAATTAATGGATGCCTGGAAGCCATGTGTTGTGCATGAAACTAAAAACTACTTATGAATATGTTCTGGGCTGAATCGCGTTAGTTGCCATGAATACAGGAATGTAATGTGCTGCCTCCTCCACACGTGAATGACAGGATTCACTTTCCGACAGGCAAGACGCCGACCAAGGGAGTGATTCCATGACAACCTGCAGTCTGCAGCCCTTATGTCAATTGCCGTTAACGGCTCTCTCGATTGCTAAGTCAACATCAAGTCTCCCTCTCAGAATGAAATACTTCTCCTGTCGACATCGTAAGTCTGTCGGAGGGGCCCTGAAATACGGCCCTCCCCGGACCACCTCGGAGGCGAACCCAACAGAAGTGCTGATGTTTGTGTTATGGCTGGGGGGAAATCCACGCTCCAAGTCCTCTGAACCTCCTTGTAACTCCCCCCCCTCCCTTACTCTGTCCAACCCTGGCTCCAGATTGGCCCAGCAGGAGACTCTTTCCTGCACGGTAACAGCTGATGAATCCACCGTGTAGGGAACTCAACCCGATGAAATAGAAAAGAAGAAAAAAAGAAATACAAAAACAAAGACGCAAAAAAAAAGCACGGTATTGATTGCACCCTGGCTGGATTCCTCCTCTTTTTTCCACCCCCTCGTGCATGCCCGGGAAATGAAGTCATAAAAGCCGTCTTGGGCTGACGTTGGGGTGATCACAAATGCATGTGCGGTGGGAGAGCTGCAAGGATGGGGAGGGGGGGGGGGGGCTGGCCACAGCACAGTACGTCTGCTTGTCGCTATCGATATGCTGTTGACCATGACATGCTCGCCACTGTGGTTGACACTTTGAGCTGAGGTTTTAAAGGGAGATTGAGAAAGCGAGAGAGAAAGAGAGAGAGCGAGAGACATAGACAAAGAAGCAGGCATAACCACCCCTTTGCTCATGTCGAACTTCTCTCCACTTTGGACAGGAACGCTGTGCGCTCCACCTAACCAGCAGCACTACACAACACCGCACAGACCAGGAGACATCTTCAGCAGCCCACCAAGCGTTCACCTTCTCTGCCCCAGTGTCTGCCCCCAGGGGACCCCAGCAGAACGGCCCACAGGAAGGAAACGTTTGCCAACAATGGGGGCTTTCTGGTCCCCAACATGCCTCTGACACTTGCCCGTAGCATTTATTCCGATCCGATCAGCTTCCTTCACACCAGAGGTTGTTTCTCCAACATGGGTGGTAAACTCAGTGAGAGCTTACCACCCAAACTCAGTGACCTTTAACCCCTGGCGGACGTTGACCCTTCGGGCTGTGGCATTCCACAGGGGCAGCTGCACGGCCTCCCACAATGCATCACGTTCACATGGCTCCACGTGAAAAGGTTTGCATGGAAAGGTTCTGTGGGACCTTTACAACATTGCTTTTGGCTTAGAACATGTTTATACAACGTGCATTGCGAAGGTATAAGTTTATTGATTGAATAGGCAATTAAACTGAGCTAATTGTGTTGTAAATCTTAGATGAAATCCATCTGTGGGTTTCATGATCCAGAGGGCTTTCTTTCTTGAGATCATACTTGTACTATTTGCCCCATACCGGATGATAAGACTTATTCATTATAGGTAAACATAGACAGCTTGAGATTGCCAAGAGGAGCAGAACTAAATGATTTCAAAAAGAGTTCCTAGGGGTGGGTGGGGCAGACACCGGTGCATAGTCATCTACCAAATAAATGTCTCTCTATCAAAACATCCCAGCCAAAATAACATTTCATCTTCATGACCTTGAAACCAACACACACCCCTAACAACAAACGTGATTTGATCAGCGGAGACCGGCTGGATTCTTCCCTTGACTTGGTGTGCAGTCCATCGTCCAATCAAAACTCGACATTTCGTCTCCGTTCACGTCTTCGATGTGGGTGAGAGTTGAGGCGTGTGCGCGTCTCAGCTTGATGAGCGGAGGGTTTCAGTGTATCAGTGTTACAATGAAGTCATGTGCCGCTTTCAGCTGTGCTGCTGGTAATCTTCACTCACTCCCCAGTGTTTATCAAGTGGGCTGCAGTCTATTTGACAGCTAATTGCTTGGATATCATGTTCATGATGAAGATGGATGTCATGACCTCGATCAAAAGCACTTTCGACATTCGAAGTCGTGTGGTGTTGGGTTTAGCACCACACTTAGTCACTGGTGCTGATTTTATGTAAATCACATTCCGGAAGTACTGTACCTTTGCAGAAGAGAAATGATGAGTTTAACACCAAAGGTTTACTTGACATTTATGTCTTCTCTGATGTCTTTCATGAATCATGCCTGAATCATTTTTAAGCACTTAAGGTCTAGAGATAATAAGGTCTAGAAAAAGCACAAGATAGGACTAATATAAATGGATTCAGATCCTGGAATAGAACTTTATGGTGAAGTTATTAAATTCATCTTTTGCCCTTGTGTGCGTGTGGGTAGGCGCGCGTGTGTGTGTGTTTAATCGAGTTGAACGGGTTGATCTCACTCCTCAGTATGAATGCCGCCCACCGCGCCATTGAAAAGCTGTTTTTTAGCTGGCTAAAGGGATGTTCAAGAGAGGTGTTCATGTGTGTGAACTCAGGATTACCCAGAGTTAGAACCCGGACGTGGGCAAAGAGAGAGGGGAAATTTGTACTGTTAAGTGCAGTGCCACCTGTAACATGTAGATGTGCGTGCGGGTGTGTGTGTGTGTGTGTGTGTGTAGGGGCGTTGCAGTGACGAGTAAAGCCATCAGTGGGACTGACAAGGTGATGAGTGTTTTCGGAGACAGTCAGGACTGGAGCTGGGACGCCCGGACGAAGGGGAACCAAATAGCTACGGCAAATCATTCCTGTGACTGCCTCTGCCAGCCGTTACTCACTCAACTATAATAGGGGCTGTAGGCATGGAGAGAGGCAGGGGAGCAAACAGCTGTGGCCACAAATACTGCATCGAAAACAGTATATATAACAGTGACAAAGCTCCAGCACGTGATTCGGTTGTCTTCGTCTTCTTCTTCTCTGTCTCAGAATCAGAATCAGAATTTGGTTTATTCGCCATGTATGTTATACAAACACGGAATTTACTGTGGCAGGGAGGTGCAAACAATAAACATATACGAATCTTAAATGAAGTAAACGTACAAACGTTTAACTATTCCTAAGAACCAAACTAAGAATCTCTCTGCGAATGTTTCACTTCATCCCACCCACCAGACCCCTCCTGCTCCTCCCCCTCTCCATCACCCTGCCCCCTCCCCCCCCCCCCCCTGCCACCTCCCTCCTCTCCTCAGCCCATGGTTAATGAGCTCAGTCTGAGCTGTGTTTAAGCCCATTAACCTTTGCGGGCGGCGGTGAATTCGCAGAAAGAGATAGAGACGGAACGAGAGGGAATGACGGAGGAGGAGAGCGAGGAAGAGAGGGAGAAAAAGAACTACTGATACAGGCACACCGTGTTGGTGGTTTTGACCCCTTGAGACTTGCTGGTTTTAATCCCATTAAAAGTGAGAAGACCTTTGTCACAGGCTTCCATTTCTTTCAACCCAAAAGTCCAGAGTGAGATAGCTAGTTGAAGAACAAAGATGAATGCTTCAGTTCTTATTACATCGTAGTGGGAATGCAGCAGGAAGTTTTATTGCTACGGTTCAAATGCCCAATACACACTGGTACAATAGTCTATAACTCTTTCTCCATGCTAACACCTCTCACAGGAAGACCATAGCTAAAGAGGAGTTGATCTGCAGTGTAACACAGCAATTCCACTGTACTGTACGGAGATACTACTACAGTCAGAGTCAGAGTCAGAGTTCAGCTACACAAGAACAGGAACAGACCCCAAAAAGGCCAAATAAATAAGAGAAGTGAGGATTCTCTGAGCAGGTCGCCCTCCCAGCAAAGGGGAAGTGGGAACGACAATAACTGTCGATTTCGTGACTCACCCACACAGTGAACCCGCCAGGGACTGGTGTGGCCGCAGCTCTGATCAGTTTGAAGGATGCTCTACTGCAATTACAGCACACACACACACACAAATATGTTGTCATAAGCCGCTCTGGATAAGAGCGTCTGCTAAATGACTAAATTTAAATGTAAAAAGCCTTGTTACAGAGTTGACACATACCCTGATGTTCCACTCATCCTTGTGCCAGACCATGGCTAACCACGACCCCTGACCCCTGACCCTAATGGCTGCACTGCAGGCAACGGTCACATCTTATACATCGGCAATCAAGCTGATCTGATAGCCATGACACCAGAATCGCACAGCAACAAGCTGTCACGACTTCAGGAATGTCATATCGTCTATGTAAACAGCCAATCTGATTCACTCCATTCTATGCCCTTGTAAACTTGTTCAGCGTCTGATTACATTAGCAACTGGAAAGGTACATTGTCATCCTGCCTTTGTAAGGTAAACAGCTGGTATTTCAGAGTGTCACATTGGTGCAACACAGAAGGAACTACACAGGCAAACACTTCGCATGGAACCATCAGGCAACTACACACACAGCAAGACACACACACACGTGTACACACACCTGCCAAGCACACACACGCACACGAGAGGACACACTCACACACGCATGCAAGCACACACTTACGTAAACACACACGCACATGCGCGCGCACACACACACACGTCCCTAGGGGTTGTGACTATGATGGCTCCATATTTCTCAAGGCTGGTTTGCTTCCCTCTGCTTTTGATTGTCTGTTACTTGCATGGCCCCCTCGGGTCTTTCTCAAGCAGATGCTCTCCCCCCCTCCCTCCGCAATCTGCGCTCGCTCCGCGGCGATGTCACCCCGCCGCCGCAAATTCACAGAGGGAGCGCGGAGGGTGTACCAAGGCGTCTCTGCCTCTCGCTCTCCTGATCAACGGCAGGCTTCACGTGCTCAGCTATTCAAACGGAGAGAGAGGGTGGAGAGCACCAGAGAGCAGGGAGGATTACTGACATGGGAATTGCTTTTTATTACTCTGAGGTCGGGGGCCTTATCTATAATCCATGAAGCCCAGGGTGGATGGTGAACAGGCAGCAGCACGGAATCGGTCGCACATGTATTTGTGTGTTATCGCTTCGGTTTTAGTTTATTAAACCACAATCTATGCAGGATCCCTCTGGTGGGAGATACTGTAGCTAGATAGTGACGGAGGAATCCAGTACCAATATCTATTTCTTTCTCCCTGGTTGAGGACGAGGCCCGTTTTGTGCAATGTGATATAACGGTTTCTAGGGATTACATCATTGCTCGGGTTGCAGAGGATCTGAGGGAGAAGACTTAGACTGCCACCTGGTGTCTTAGTCACAAACGCCATGCTCAACTCGGCACACATTGAAGCCCCCCTCGGGGGAAGTTGTGAGACTGTGTTCCCTTCAGCTTGCCTCAGTGAAGGTTCTCACAAGCAACATTGACTCTATGGAACATCAGAGAGCCAGGTGTCTGTGTTCCGGCGTGTTCCTCTATCCGACAGGTAAACGGGCCCTGGCTCGTCCTCATTCCTCCCCCTGTCAAGGTAAACGGTTCGGGATGACACGAGTTCGGCGGCGGGCGCGAGCGCAACGCCGCCAAACGCGGCGTCGCCGTTCCTCCCGTTGGCTGTCATTAGGAGGGGATTACGGGCCTCTTTTGAAGTCTGACGGCTTTGAAGAGGCTGCGGTTCGCAAGCAGACGGGGAGCAATCCAGGCCTCGCTCGGGGGGAAAGCGCGTGGAAGCGCTCGCTTTTCCACAACATTGATTTGTGTTGTTTGTTTGCCTTGTTGAAAGGATCTCCGAGGAGCCTCTTAATGGTGCTTACAAAGCTAATAGAAAAATGGCTTGAAATCCTCAGCTGTGTCATCATTGGTGTGTGTGTGTGTGTGTGTTTGTGTGTGACGGCGGATGTGTGCGAGCAATCCGGAGAGGTGCTTCTATGTGGCAGTGTGACGTGGGTTTGTCACCCTCCCAGCTGCACAGTTTGATTCCTGTGGCACGGTGCGCTAGTGTAACACTTGCCCACTAAGGAGAAAACCAAGCTGTTATATGGTCTGTTTATACTGTAGTGTTACACTATCACATTTCCTTTTTTGTTGTTGTTTGAATTTGCTCGAATTATGGAATAACAATGGCAGCTGGAGTGTCTGAGAAAGTTATATAAACAGTAGATCTTTTATTCTCCTGCAGGCTGGGCCATCCAAACAGCATCTATCCCGTGCTGTTGTCCTATGATAAAAATGTGGCAGATCTAATAACTCTAAACCTTCGTTTGGTCATGAGTGGTGTCTGGCTCACCTCTCTACACACATCTTTAAACACTGCTCACGTTTCGTCTTCAGGAATCTGCCAAACATTGCATAGGATCTCATTCTGGTTTCTAATACACTCCTTCTCGCGGTGGTATGGTACAGAAAAGTGTTTCAGGATGAGCAGCAGCACACTTAAAGCAGTCATTTGAAACATGATGTGTTTGCAGAGTTGGAACACTGGACTCTCTGATGCATGGCAGCTCATATAGAGATTCAATGGAATGACCTCCTCACTGGGTGGTTTCCAGAGAATAGGGATCAGCGAATCTGCATAAACAGACGTGCAACCTGCATTGTAGACGGAACTCTTACCAACATCAAGAGAGCCTTCTTTTGGTGCCTCTTTAGTGTTGCGCACACTTTGTGAAAAATACATTCTACTGTCTTTTCTGTGGAATCTTCCACCAACACATGTATATCCACTACCATGGACATTGGCTCAGGACTAGTAACTAGTTTGTTCTTAGTTACTTTTTTCAATTTAGAGGACTTTATAATGACCTCAAGGACAGTCAAGTAATCCTAGTTAAGTAACTAAGACGCATACAATTTTTGGGTTTTCATACTAAACTGTAACAAACAACAAAAGTATGTTGTGACAGTTATTTCTCTATCTACGAAGACGTCTGACCACTGTGAGAAAGATGTCTGTCAGTTTGTTTAGCTGCAGTCAGTCAGTCGTAGGGTGTTTTCATTGATGACTGAAGGGGCTTATACGTACATGCACACAGTATCAATACCATCTGTCACGAAGCCCATTAGAATCACCCGGGGGAACGCTCACAAACCAATCAACCTCAAACAGATGCCGGAAACATTTCCATTAGGACATTTCCCTACGTGAAATAGCACAAACTGTTCTCGTTGTGAGGTTGGCGCCGCACGTTTCATCCTATTGTGGAGAGACGGTGTTGAAAACAGGGAAATTGTTATTCAGGTCAAGTCCTAC
This sequence comes from Hypomesus nipponensis, assembly GCF_054491055.1. NCBI lineage: Eukaryota > Metazoa > Chordata > Actinopteri > Osmeriformes > Osmeridae > Hypomesus > Hypomesus nipponensis. The sequence goes on along the minus strand of NC_140388.1, from coordinate 8,174,886 downwards.
ATGCTACTGAATGAGCAGTTAATAGCATATGAGCCCTGAGGCAAGAAAACTCCTATTCAAATTGTAAACACGCCAATGTCATTTAATGACCTTGAAGAGACGTGTTTTTACAAGTAGAAAAAGATATTAAACTCAAACAAGCAAGAAAATGATGCCATGGTTTAATGTACCCCACGATGATGATAAGATGATACCATATTTATTTAGCAGATGTTCTCATCCTAAGAAACCTAAAGAGGGGGATTTTAACTGGCAACCTCTAAAATCTGCAGTCAAATGCCCTGACTACAGAGCTAAATCTATCCCCCCAATGTGAATAGTCAAGCACAGTTGACCACCTTCCGCTGACAGAACCATTTAAATTACATAAAGGATCTAGATGGTCACATCTATGGTCAAGTACAGTACATTGACCTTTCCCGGCACAAAAAAAAACTACATTTCCCACCCATAAATCTACTTGAACCTGTGCAGCTGTAAAGCGATCCGTAGTCCCTGATGTTAATGCCTATAAACTGGTGGTAATGGAAAGGGCAGAGTGCCGGGGCAGAGCTTCCTGTGCTGTGGCTGTTAAAGTCTGGCTCTCTCAGGCCCTCTGCATGTCATCCAGTCCAGCATCTCAACACGCCGGCCTCGCACAACCTTTAGAAATGTCAGCGCAACAAAAAAAAAACAATGAATTCCAAGTGCCAGACCTCCGGTGTGTCCCGTCGGACGTCATTCGTTTGAATCCTGTTTGCTCGGGGGAAACCCGTCTCGAAAGGTAAAAAAAAAAAAGAAGAAGAAAAGTATGTGTGTCTCGGCTAACTTAGCAAAGCTATTGTGAATCTATCTGTGTGTGCTGACCCCTCCGCTCACCTGGAAGCTAGTCGGACTGTCTGACTGCAGATAGGCCCCTGGCCTTTAGGACTGAACCTCCGCTAGGTAACGGAGCCGCAGTGATCTCACGTGCCTCCTTGCAGTCTTAGGGTCAGCACCAGGGCTGTCCTCTCCACAGGGCTGTCCACTCCACTTCCCCCGGGGCCGTCCAGGGGGTCAGGGGAAGGTACAGACTCAGTATAAATATTATACAGGGTTGAAAAGACCCAGTCCAGCGGAGGGAATGTCTTAACTTGACAGACTCCTTAACTTGACGTCAAGACTTGCGGTATTTTCAGACAAGTCCATTGTCAAAAGTCTTCATACTAGTTTGTGTGTCATTACACTATTTGCCTCGGGAGGAAATAAGTGAACTGAGTTGATAGACTTGAGAGGGCAGGAATGGACCGGAAAAGACTGCCCTCCCACAAAGGTGATGAAGATGTTTATTCATTTGACTGTTACTTGGCACATGTAGCCCACGTTTTCCTGACAGATGCAAGAGCCCCGCGGTCGCCAGGCCACTATTGCACACACGCACATCTCGTTGCTCCCATGATTACCCGTCTCTGTTAGCTTCGTTCAGCTCTGGGCCTTGACTCATTTCGAGACGAAAACTGTGATATTTGTTGTCTCAGTCAAGGTTTGATGAGGTAACCACAGAAAGAGGTGTCACCCTGTGCAGATCAAAGGACGCGTCTAAGAAAAGAGCTGAGTGCGTCTGGAGGACTTCCTGTCGAAAGAGGCGAAGTGGAGAGCTGGTTTTCATTTCCTCTTTCGTAGACGAGTGTGACTTCCTGTGAGGCAAAGCTCGTCTGGGTCGTGTGGGCCCTACTGAAAACAGAGGTTGTGTTTGCAAGATAACAGCAGACTCTTCAGGGAGATCCATATGTAGTACAGCCCGCACTTCTGCTGATAAACACACCTTACATTTACAACTAACAATAACATGTACTTCCCTGCCTCTGAAATGGCTCTATTTTTACATTGTTTTGGATCAAAAGCGTTTGCTGAAATGAGGAATATATCAAATGTGGATGTGACTTGGTACACTACAGCTCACTGTGGTACACACTCGTTTGGCTGCACACCACAGCAAACAAAATGAGGCAGAACAGCAGCTGGCTGCATTGTGTGTGACCGGGCCCCACATCTACCCAATCATGCCTAACAGACTGTTTATGTGTTTGTGGCCTCTCCCTGTGGTGATTCTGTTGGAGCTGGAGAGGAAAACCACAGGAGAAACACCAGTCAGGTTTGGCCCCTTCCTCCATGGTGTCACATATAGCCTGAGGGCTCACGCTTCCAGGAAGTCATCCATTTCTAGGTATGACAACATCCTGTGGGGGCATCCATGGCACAGTTGTCAGTTCCACCCCAGAAATGTTTACTTTATGCTACACTGTCTAGATGCTTTACCACTGTGCGATATCAAGATTATCTTCAGTTCATGTACTAAAAGGTTGGTAGGTCTACCTATTCGTTTGTTAGCTGTTAGCTATGATTCTCTTGCATATGGACCTCACGAGGGTTGGGGGCTAGGTCATAACAGTGTAGAAGCAGCTGGGAATGTTAGTAAGTAGATGCTTGACATGACTGCAAAGCCGTGCCGCAAAGTCTGCAATTGGGGCCCGAGGTAATAACTAGTTGGAACGATCCGTGACGTTCTCCAAATATAAACGGACGCAGCCCGCCGCTCGATAAATCAATTGTGAAATGGCACCTTTTCCGCTAAGTTAAACAAACATTTATTCAAATGTAACGCATGGGAATGTAATGCATCACAAAATAATCTCATTGCAACGTACATTCCGATTCCGCTGTCAAATGTATTCAAATTCGACATCAGATATTCAGGCAGGAACCGGCAGGGTTGTACATGACACTGAATAAAATATATATTCTGAGTGCAAGGCAGAGTGAGAACTTGAGTAGAGCCCTGCCAAGCAATTTACCTAGGCTGAGAAACTAATGGAAACGGACACAACCTTGTTGTTTTTTCAACAGCGACTGTCAAAGAAGCAAATGTCTAAATCATGGGGATTCATATAGCAACCGTCGAGTTTTCAATCAACAAGCTATTTGTCACTGTGCCATTGGGCAACCTTCCACTTAGTGAGCTGATGTTTTCACTGTGAAATGGTAGGAGGACAGGGTCAAGATAAAAACAAAAGTATCCTCTTTTTCTTAGCTGCTCCATAGGAATTTCAAGCGTGGTTACACATGAATCATGTATGAATAACCCTTGTAACAACAGTTAAACAAGATTGCAAACAATTCCCCATTTCCAGTTCTAGTTTCTTGTTGACAGTGTGACCTTTGTGATGACACACCGCCACCCAGTGGTGTTGGACTGTACTGCACACAATTACCAGCTCATGCTTCTTCAGTGTCATCATTGTAATTTCAGGTGTCAGGCAAATAGGCTTACCGATGTTTATTTATGCACGTTGAAAGGTACTGCAGTAATCCAATTGACTTTAACTGGATAGAATGTTGACTGTATCTACGTTCCCTTAGTCTCTCTCTCTCTCTTACCCAGTTTTTATCCTGCCATCTCCCTGTGAGGATTCGGTGTTCATACTAGAGAATATGGGAGAGAGAGGGAGGAGAGAAAGGGAGGGAGGGAGAGAGGGCTAGAGAGAGGGAGGGAGAAAGGGTTGAGACTGAGGCATCATTGTCTCCAAACAGCAGAGGGCAGTAGCTGCCCACTCTCATCTCCACACGCGCTCCTCTGAGAGCCCTGGCAGCATGGAAACACCAGGAGGACACAGGGTGCAGCAAACAATGGAATGAAACCAGACCGTGACATTCTTTGTCCCCGCGCCCCCTTTGTGCATCTGCGACTGTTTCCTTTGCGGAAATCTAATTATGTGCTCAATTGATCAGTGCAGCCATTTCCAAGTCTTCATCAGCTGCTAATTAAAAAGCACCTATGAAACCAGCCAGGTGACGGACCCTGGAATGGGACTGTTGATCACACACAAACACACACGTGCGCGCCCACACACACACACACACAGACAGACACACAGTGCGTTACACGGCTCCAGGCACTGGAGCAAGCCCATGCTGATACTCTGGTTAGCTCACACTCAGTGTCTGAGAGGTGCATTCGTCAGCCCCTGCCGAGGCAGGAACTCACTCGCCCACAATCCATCATCACACCTCCCTCACAGACTGGGAGAAGCACTTCACATCCTGCCCCCCCCCCCCCCCCCCCCCATCTACAGACCCAGGGTTCTTCACGTGCCCCCTCAGCGACACCCCCCCCCCCCCCCACCCCCCTGCCCCCTGATACTGCAGGGCAAGGCCACAGGGCCTGGAACCAGACCTGACTTCTGGTACCCCTGCCACACGTGACCCGACCCGGAGCCTCACAGCCAGGAACCCTGCGTGTCTGGGGGACGGGGTGGCACCCTGCTGGCCCGCTGGCCCCCACAACCCTGCGTCTCTGCATTAGGGGTTGTAAAAAGGGTTAATAAAAGGGAGCTGCAAAATAACTGTATAGGTGCAAAGAGCCTACTTCAACAGTTTCTTTTTGACGGGGAAGACTGTGTGTGTGTGTGTGTGTGTGTATGTGTGTGTGTACGTGTGGAAGTGTGGTGCACTTGTGTGTGTGTGTGTGTGTGTTTGTGTTCCCTCTGATCTGAGGGAAATGTCAGAGAAAGATCCTCTCTCCTTATTACTCTGACCTCAGTGTGCCGTGGTTGCCAGAGCTTCCACCAACCCCCCTCCTGGGCGTGCTTCTCCAGTCCGCCCTGTCCCCCGCGACCCGCCGAGACCCCCCCCCCCACCCCAGCCGAGTCTTATTCCCCCCACCGAGGACTGAGCGAGGCGGATGGCGGCGGCAAGCAATTTCAGAGGAGTGGCTAGTGACTCCCAGCGGGTCGAGGGGCATGTTTGAATGAGCCGTGGCAGGAGGGGGGGAGGGGGGGGAAGAGAGAGGCGAGGACATTCGTGTCGGAGCAGGAGAGTGGTGACTCAGCCCCCGGAGTGATGAGAGGAGAGATGCACGCAGGCTTTGT
>NC_140388.1:7532500-7565000 GCF_054491055.1 Hypomesus nipponensis | reverse complement strand
AAAGTACAGCTCTCTCCTTCCCCATCTCTCTCTTTCTCTCCCCTTATGTGTGTGTGTGTGTGTGTGTGTGCGCAATAAGCTTCATATTCCAGCCTAAGAGGGGAAAGACGTGGCTTATCAGCTGTGAGTCCCACCACGGGAGCCAAAGCCTCAGCGTTGAGGAGCACCAGGTCAGGTCAGAGCCGAAAGCAGCCGGCTCTGATCTGCTCCCGCTTGGAACAGTCATCAAATACCTGGGCATTACTCAAACCATCAACCAACCTTATGAAAAGATCAGAAGAGTAAAGGTGTCTCCCCAATCGTTGGGTGAGGCTTGATGCGGTTCAAATTTGAGAGAAGCACACTTTCAGAGCTTATTTTCCAGTACTGGTGTCTCTCTGGTCTCTCTCTGGTCTCTCTCTGTGTGTTTGACAAGATGCTGTTGACTCCTGCTTGGCTGGGTGACAGCACACCACTTAATTCACATCACAGGAAAGGGTTTGGAGAGACAGACACACCCTCTCTCTTTTTCTCTCACACGCACGCATCTACACAAACAGACATACACACACACACACACACACTCAGTGGTAATATGTGTGGCAGAATGAAGCAAAATAGCCACAAAGGCAGAGCGGTCCCAGTCACTGAGATTTGGACAGTTTCTACAAAAGCGCAAAGTCAGGAGACTGATTAAGCTACCGGACAGGTCTGACAGCAACACTAGCTTCCTGTACAGCACAAGCCTGGGACCAAACTCCCCTCCCTGGTATGTTGGTTTGGATAAAAGCGTCTTCTAAAACAATACACTACTCCAAAAAACTGAAACAATTCTGGTTCACTTGACTCTCAGGCTTCCTCATGAATGCTGAGACAGCCTTTTCAAAACGGAGGACCATTAAGGGCTTGTGATTGGACGAGACAATGACGTTCTCAAGTGCCACTCCAGGTCAGTCAGACTTCTCTCTCTACACTCAGTCGGTCTTCTCCTGCTGCTCTCTCTCTCTCTTTCTCTCTCTACATTCCTTCTCTAGGACTCGTTGCTTTGCTCGCTTGGTTGTTCTCGGGGTCATTTCTACAGGAAGAAGCCTGACAGACCTTTCATTTCCCCAGTGTAAACAAGCCCAGGGAGAGCCAGTGTAGTGGCCCGGCACAGGGAGCGGGGAAGAAGAGACCGTAGGGAGGGAGGGGAAGAAGGGAGCAGGAGGAAGGGAAGGGAAGAAGGGAGCAGGAGGGAGGGAAGAAAGGAAAGAAGGGAGCAGGAGGAAGGGAAGGGAAGAAGGGAGCAGGAGGAAGGGAAGGGAAGAAGGGAGCAGGAGGGAGGGAAGGAAGGAAAGAAGGGAGCAGGAGGGAGGGAAGGAAGGAAAGAAGGGAGCAGGAGGAAGGGGAAGGGAAGAAGGGAGCAGGAGGGAGGGAATGGAAGAAGGGAGCAGGAGTAGGGAAGTAGCCGCGTGAAGACGGGAGGGGGGGGGTGGAGGGGGGGGGGGGTGGGGGGAAGGGGGGAGAAGACCCTGTCCATATGAACAACCGTTCTTTGGACTTAAAATAGGGATGAGGTGTGTGTGTGTGTGTGACCCCACCTGGGACCCAGCACAGAGCCAGCAAGAGAAAATAGACTGGAGAGGGGGAGGGGAGGAGAGAGGGAGGACGACAAAGAGAGCACGGGGGAAAGGGGCGTGCAAGGGGTTGTGTGTGGATCGAAAAATTGATAGAGGGACGGATGGAGGCAGGGAGAAAGAGAGAGAGAGACAGACAGAGAAAAAGAAAGAGAGACAGAGAGATAAAGAGAGATAGAGAGAGAGAGATAAAGAAAGAGAGAGAGAGACAAAGAGAGAGACACAGATGGGCCGAGCGAGCGTTGATGTGTGGAAGGGGGCGAGTGGGCGGCCGTCCTGCCTCATGCAGAGATCCGGGATGACGAGGAGCCCAGTTACACACTCCCACGTGCACACACCCACTTCCCAAACAGTCACGTCACACACACACACACACACACACACCCACACACCACTCTTCGGCTTCACACTCCCGGGCCATATGCCGTCCTCTCTTACTCATCCCTCGCCGATCAGACGTCCCTCCTTGTTGTTTTCAGCCATCCCTTCATCCCAGCCTCCCACGACACCTTCCTGTTTCTGTTTCCTTCACATACCAAACCCTCGCCATCCACCTACATCCCTCACTCCTCTCCCTCCCCCCCATCCTCCCTCACTCCCCCAGCCCACCCTCACACCCACCCTCACCCACCCCCCCCCACTCACACACCCCCAAATCCCCCATCCTCCCTCCCCCCATCCCCCCTCCCCCCATCCCCCCTCCCCCGGGTCCTGACCGTGTGCGCAGGGCCTGCCAGGCGGCGTCCACGTCGGCGTACAGGTTCTTCTCGGAGGGCTTCCCGGAGCTGGCGCCGTAGCCCGAGTAGTCGTACGAGAACACGTTGCAGTTGATCCGGGAGCCCAGGCCGATGTAGAAGCTGCTCATCTGGCCCAGGTCCACGGCGTTGCCGTGGGAGAACAGCAGCGTGTAGCGGGCGCTCGGCGAGCAGCGCACAAACATGCAGGCGATGCGGTTGCCGCGCGCCGTGCGCGTCATGAAGCACTCGATGGCGTCCTTCTCGCGGGCCGAGTACTGCCAGTCGGCGCGCTCCGACAGGTGCAGGGTCCAGCGGCTGCCGCTGTCGTCGCTCATCAGGCTGTAGGTGGGCTCCGGGGGGAGGAAGGCCAGCTTGGAGGCGATCTTGCTGGGGCACGGCGGGCAGCAGAACAGGCAGCACAGCTCACTGAGGGACAGGTGGTTCATCCTCAAAAATCACCTGGCTGGGGGGGGGGGGGGGGGAGAATTCCGTTAGCATCTGTTTAGCAATCCCCCAGGATTTTTAAGTCTGGGCAAAATCCCCTCGCACTGAAACTGAAGTGTTACCAGGCTATGCCGGAGGAGAGACCAGGGAGAGGAGGGCAGAGAGGAGGAGAGAGGAGGAGGAGAGAGGAGGAGAATAGTGCAGAGGAGAGTCAGGGAGAGACGCCTGGCTTCACGTCTCTCCTGTTCGGCCGAGGGGGTGGCTCGTGCAGCAGTGGCCATTTTGGATTAGCTCTCGCCATCAGAGACCCAGATGTGACTCAATAGACATTTAGGTCTCCCACTACACGGGAGTCCACTACATGGGCGGGGTGCTGCATGGGCACCCCGCCCACCTCACACACACACACACACACCAACACTCACACACACTAAAGGAGACCAAAGTAGTACTGGAGAGTAATCCCTTGATTGAAGGGGAATGACAACACAGGACTGTAAGCAGCAGAGATCCAAACCTTAACACTGGCACGGGCAGCCCTTCCTGGATCAGCACCAAGTACCACCTTCCCCCTGGACAGAACACCTCCTTATTTCAATGGATGTATTTAGCGGCCGCTTTTACCCAAAGCAAGGCACAGGGGAAGATTTGAACCTGTGACCTCTTGTTAAGCGGTCAAATGGCGATACCGCTGAGCTGGTGCGTATCCGTGAGCCAAACTAAACTGTGGTGTGCGCAGCTCAGAAGATCATAGATCACATGTGACGGCCACAAGCTTGTGTGTGTGTGTGTGTGTGTGTGTGTGTGTGTGTGGCAGAGCTCAGACACGATAGCCAAACATTCTTTGAAATGGGAGAGCATGAGAGTGTCTTCCCCCAGGCAGGCAATGGTAGAGGCAGGGCAGGGCAGGGCAGGGCAGGGGAGGGGAGGGGAGGGGAGGGGAGGGGAGGGGAGGGGAGGGGAGGGGAGGGGAGGGCAGGGCAGGGCAGGGCAGGGCAGGGCAGGGCAGGGCAGGGCAGGGCAGGGCAGGGCAGGGCAGGGGAGGGGAGGGCAGGGGAGGGCAGGGCAGGGCAGGGCAGGGCAGGGCAGGGCAGGGCAGGGCAGGGCAGGGCAGGGCAGGGCAGGGCAGGGCAGGGCAGGGCAGGGCAGGGCAGGGCAGGGCAGGGCAGGGCAGGGCAGGGCAGGGCAGGGCAGGGCAGGGCAGGGCAGGGCAGGGCAGGGCAGGGCAGGGCAGGGCAGGGCAGGGCAGGGCAGGGCAGGGCAGGGCAGGGCAGGGCAGGGCAGGGCAGGGCAGGGCAGGGCAGGGCAGGGCAGGGCAGGGCAGGGCAGGGCAGGGCAGGGCAGGGCAGGGCAGGGCAGGGCAGGGCAGGGCAGGGCAGGGCAGGGCAGGGCAGGGCAGGGCAGGGCAGGGCAGGGCAGGGCAGGGCAGGGCAGGGCAGGGCAGGGCAGGGCAGGGCAGGGCAGGGCAGGGCAGGGCAGGGCAGGGCAGGGCAGGGCAGGGCAGGCCTTAGCATAGGGCTAGTTTCCCTTTCACAATCGATACCTCCCCCACTCCATGGCTCCTCTTGGCCCCGGCCAGGATCATAAGTGGGGAAGGCTGTAACACTGATGACTGTATGACTGTTTACATACTGGCTTCTGGTCCAGCCAGTCCCAAGGTTTCTGAAGTCAGCATCTAAGTGCATTTTCAATGTGATTTTTTTTCACCTTCTAGGAATCCATGTTCATAAGTTAAATGGCCTATAGCAGTAGGCCTAACATTGCTAGACACAGACTGCTTCAGTGTTCTACTGAGGGCTGAGATGTTGGAATAAATGGATGTTAAGTCTACTGGTGATTAAACAAGGCTACATATTACTTCTGTTCATGTGTACACTTGTAATATTTGGTCATTTCTGAGGACAGACAAATGACTTGACCTCACAACTACCAAAACCACATGATTAAAAAGAAACCCCCCAAAACCATCAATTAAACCAGTATGCGGGTATGCAATCTCCAGCTCATCGAAACACAAGTGAGGACATCAAATTACTACGTGTGTGCGAAAGAGAGAGAGAGAGAGAGAGAGAGAGAGAGACAACGAGAGTGATTGGGCGAGCAAGGGAAAATCCGGAGCGACAGGTCAAAAATAATCTGTCAATAAATGACCTAAACCAATTTATTGAAAAGCCTGTGTAGTTCACACATGACCTATGATAATCCATAATCTTTTTGTGGACACTCGACCGACAGCACCCACAGACAGATCCACTACTAGCTAGGCTTGAATGGGGCTTTCGCCTATACACTGGCTTGACAGTAGGGTGTCAGACTCGGGCACATCGAGGGGCATAGGGACGACAATCTTCCTGACTGTCCAGAAATGTTTACACAAGGCTATGGTATATAACTAGTTCCAAACTATTACACGATTATGCGCACAGGTTTAACAATATGATATATCATGTCTTGTCACGTACCTGGTCTCGCTTCTGAAGATTGATTCGTATTTGTATTGGCTACCGTGATTAGTTAACTAGATGTAGATGTCGAGAATGAGCAAAATAGTAACGAATATTACAACAAGATTACTTTGTTCACATTCAATAGCTAGCTTCCTAGTTCTTTGCTCCAGTAGTACAAGCAGGTATTTTCTTGGTCTCGTTCCACAAGACTGAATAGCTATAGCTAGCTTTTTAGTAAACCCAGGTCCGGCTCTTTCCTCAATGTTGTCCACATGTGGTTCAGCAAAATAGTCCCCAAATAATGCTAATGTTTGCTGTTCTGCTGGCATAAATCAAGAATTTAATTGAATCCTGTTAGATGTTCCGACCAGCGAGGTAGCAACGGCCAAGGTTGTTGCTTATTGGGCTTCGGTGTAGTACTACAGCTCGGCTATATGAGATGCAGACGCCTCTTCTCACTATTCTTGTTTAGGTCATTTCGTTTTGTATGATCACAGAAAAAGTCCGTCATGTGACCAACGATTGAGGCTACTGTCTGCTAAATTCAAGCAACGTGTGTACTCCGGCCGGGGCGGGCATTTGAAAGGAGCAGAGAATTCTGATGGTTTGTGCCCAACCAGAAGGATTGCGTGACCTACCCTGTTGTTAAATGACGTAATTATTCGGTTTTTTTTGCAGTCCAATCTTTTAATTTATTGACACGTGAGTGTCCCATAGTCGGATCATTAGGAGCTCCGGTCTAGCATCACATTTGTTTGATAAATAAAATACAAAAAATATCCTTGCCTTTGTAAACTTCATGAATACAGTGGCTTTGATTTGACATCATAGCGGATCGTACAATATTCTTCCGGGTCATTTCTGACATGTGTGTCAGGCATCCGTTTTAGCTATCCTTGCTAGTTTTATAAATCATTCTTGATGGGTAGTTAAAGTAAATAAAATATGAGTTCTCAAAAAGGAAACGCATCCCGCTCCCGATCCCAGAAATATAAAAACACAACTGCTTACAAGAACGATAAATATGGAGCCAGTGTTCAAGTCAAGGTAAGAGAATTAGACTACGAGCTCAAGATGAGCTAGCTTTATTTACTACTTTGACTCATCACTAATAATCTATTTTATTAACACTACGTGACCATGTTTTAAGCGAGACCTTATCCTAACATTAAAATATGTATGCACTAGCCTATAACCGTTGTGGTCTTGTTGATTTAACGTCGTATTTATGTTTGATCGTATAGATTGCAAACTCAAAAGTCCATGCGGGGTTGTGCAAACGGTGTAAGGAGGTTTTGGAGTGGAAAGTCAAATACAACAAATATAAACCTATAAGTCAAGCTCGGACTTGGTAAGCAGCACACACACACACACACACACACACACACACAAACACACACATGCACTCTCATGCTGGCTTCAATCATCAAATAGATTTATCTTTGTTTTTCAGTGTGAAATGCTCTCAGAAGACCGTTAAAAATGCCTACCACGTCATATGCACGCCCTGTTCCATTCAGCTCGAGGTGTGTGCCAAATGCGGCAAGAAAGAAGACATTGTCATACCGTAAGTTTAACAGTAAGCTGGTGGGTTAGTGAGTGTCTTTGCAATCCTGTAGGCATTTTTGAAACCCACCATGCAGGCCAAGGCATGCTTTGTAGACCATGTCAAATTTAGGTTCCTCTCTCACCTGACTAATCAACTTTTAGAACAGACTAAGATCAAGATGTATAAAGATGTACAATGTATATGAAAGCAATAAACTGTGCAATTGCCCCATCTAGTGGAGCACCAATGCCATAAAAAAAATACTGACATTGGCCGGGTTTCCCAGATTTGTTTAGATGTTCTTAACGCTAAGAGCTTCTTAGGAGCGTTCTAGAGCGTTCTTAGAACGCTCCTAAGTAGCTCTTAGCGTTAAGAGCTTCTAACAGATCTGGGAAACCCGGCCATTGTCAGTATTTGTCAATGGGTTTGTCCATTGTTTATACACCCTCGTGTAGGCCTTAAAAGATCAGGAAAGATGCTAGTAAGTTGGAAGAAGCTACACCTTGCCCACCATAGCCTAAGATCAACCATGGCCCGTTTAATATATCGACAAACATTGAGTGTCGTACTGAGTAGGGTGTGATTCTGGCCTGTTTCTGATGCTGTTTCCCTCCACGTCCTTCTTCAGTGTGAACTCACCGGAAGAGGAGGAGGAGGAGGAGGACACCAGTCAGAAGACGAAAGAGCTCTGTCAGAAGAAGAAGAAGAAGGATCTAGATGGCGAGCTGGACAGTGATGATGACTTTGGAGACCTAGGAAGTGATGAGGAGGATGAGGATAGTGGTGGTGGTGGTGGTGACTCTAAACCCAAAGAAGCTGGAGACAAGCCAGCTATTCCTGACATGGCTCGTGTCAGCGTCAGGGACTAGTGAGAGACTTTGGGACTAGAGAGAGACTCTTTGCCCTGCACTAACAGATAGAGTGCCTCCACATTGTCTACAATGTCAAGGTGAACCCATAGGGCTGGTGTGAGTCTTAAAGACATTCCTATACGGTTGATACTAGTGAGTGAATTATACACCTCATGAATCAAGGGAAAGGTTGGATTTGGTAGAACTCTTTGCATCTCGAGGCTCGGTTATAATCAGTAATAAACGCGTGTTACTGAAACGATCTCCCCCGTGCTGTATCCTTCAGGGGAAGTAGGGGGGGGGAGTCAGATGTGTGTTGCTCATCTCTGTTTTTCCACTCTTTTACAGTTTTACATTTGGTTGATTTTGCCATCGGTTTCAGCGACATACAAATAGTGCTGGATAGATATTTCAGGGTTTATTGCCAAGGAACGGCATAGCTTATTATTAAATAGTGCATCTATCACCTCAGCTACAATAATTCATCAGTCTTCTGGTGGGAAAACACATTAATAGTTACCACATATCTCAAGTTCAACAGACAAAAAAGGAATTGTAGGTGCAGTCTGTTGTCATCACAATGCTCTATGTGCTCTTTATTATCCTTTATATTTCTTCTAGGAACTCGAGTCTAATGTTGAAATAAATGTTTGCGTCATTTATCATGTGCCTTTTACATTTTAAGCTTTTTTTCCTGCAAATGATCACAGTTTTCTAGAATGTAGTAATAACCCACTTCCCTGTGTGTGGCAATGCCACACAGTATGAGGTAAATATAGTAATATTCTGTTTCAGCAATGACCTTGGACAGTAAGGCAAAGTGTTCCTCACAAGGGTTTTAATGCTGAGCAACACTCGACTGGAAGTCACTTGTCTACTCTATTGGAGAACCCATTAAATGATTGTTTTACACGTTCAGTGCTCTAGGCCAAGCAAAGTAATTGAGTTGAAGTAATGCTAAAGTTATCACAGATCCAAACCACAATAAAAGTTGGGTTGTTAGTCAGTTTGGCAGGGGATTGTCCACAATCAGAAAAGTAACTTTCCAGCTCCAGTACTTTAAAAGATGGAACTTTTGTTTGATCCAATTCACATTGGTGAGCCCTCTGTGACATGCTTGCGTGTAAAAAGGGCTATACAAATACATTTGATTTGATTTGTGATATGTCAATCCATGTAACGGTCAATGTTGAATGTTATATGTTTATATCCTAGTAACACAGTAGGAAGAACCAAAATACAAGAAATGCATCCAAAGTGCTCATTCATAGGCCTTCCTACAATTGTAGCATTTACGATTTTAATAGATAGGTTGAGTGTATAAAATCGGTTCTATCTGTTTAGTAATCTCTTAATTTCCTTCCCCTTGTGAATTCTCAACACGAATAAAAAAATAAAAAAATCTGCGCTTGAATGGCACACAAGTTCATTGGCCAGAGGCATTACAGGTGGAGTCGCGCAACCTCCTCTGTGATAAGTCCATAAAGCTAAACGCCCACTGTACTCGAATATAAATACTTTCTGTCCAATGTGTATTGCTTAATGCTTTGCCGAACTGAACAAAATAAGTAGAGATGAGCAGCAGCGGAATCACGATGGTCATTGCGCACGTCTTTCGCGGAACGTTTGTGCACTCAACCCAAAGCTCAGCCTTAGATGTTTTGGACGACACACTTCTAGGAGTCGATACGCTAGGAAAGGTCTGTCTCACTGGAATATTTTTTTAATGGATCATTTAATTGTAAAAACATACGGTGTAATGTTTCTCAGTATTACTCAATCCGACTTCAACTTTAAGTACATTTCTTTATGAGAGAGTAAAGAAGGCTTTAACAAACTATGGCTTTAAAGTACAGTAAATGGTTTACATAACCATTCGAAACAATATATGATGGGATTTTCAATACAGAAAGTATCAAGCATCCCAAAACCGAACCAAAACTGAAACACAATCTGGTGATTTGCTGTCCTAAATTTGATATATAAAAAAATAATACAATTTAATATACAAAAAAAACAATTCCATATAGCTTGTTTTCCTGAGAGAAAACTCCCACTTTTTTTCTGTGATAACTCATTAACTTCTCATTGTCTACACACCACTTTCTGTGCCTGATTGATTCATCACACTGATAGATTGCTTTCATTGGGAGAGGGACTGATGTGGACAGGCTGTGTGAGAAGTATGGATTCCACGTCCGGGATGTTACCCAGCTGAGACAGCAGTAAGCCTCTGTTGGTTCAGCAACTGTACTCGATGAAAACATTAAATAACCCTTGTGTTGCCTTCGGGTCACATGACCAAAAGGTTCATAACGAACCATCGTTGTGTTTACCCAATTTAACCCAATACTAAAGCAAATACAAATAATTGTATTTTAACCTTCGCAATGTGGGGGGTCTGAGACAGCCCAACGGTTAAAAGAAAATGCTTCATTTTGTTTTTGTATGCGGTAAAGTTGTTGCAAACGACGGTTGGTCACAATGACTGATGGCTCAGAATGACCCGAAGAGTACACAAGGGTTTTAAGAGTCCTAGTTTCCTGACGTCCCTGTGTTTGGATCCAACAGCGAGTTCTTCATGCCGGGAATGGTGGACACCCACATCCACGCGTCCCAGTACAGCTACGCAGGCACAGCCCTGGACCTGCCCCTGCTCCAGTGGCTCAACACTTACACCTTCCCAGTGGAGGCCTGCTACAAAGACCTGGAGTTTGCCCGCAAAGTCTACACTCAAGTTGTGGTGAGCCGTCTAGGTTTTATTAGCAGTTTAATATGAAAATATATCCAAAATATATCAAAGCAATTAAGTCAAGTGAAAGTATAAAGGCACGCTGTAGTGCAGTAAATTGTGCAGATTGGTAATGAAAACAGTATGGTGGTACACATCAGATCAATTATCATCTGATGATGAGGAGATTCAAGATGAAGTTGCGAAGTAAAAGTTGTATACCGACTCAAATATATATGTGGAAATGGCAAGGGTCATGAGATGTGTGTGTATCTGGCTTTCCAGATTAGCTCTTGGAATTGGAAAATGTGATGAAATACCTGTTTGTGTTCCACTCAGGATAGTTGAAAACAATACGTTTAGATACATCCACCCGTTTAGTGGCGCCTTAATAATTGTTGAAGTGAATGTGTCTCTGTCTGTTTCAGAGGAGAACTCTGAGGAACGGGACCACGACTGCCTGCTACTTTGCCACCATACACACAGATGCTTCTCTCCTGCTCGGGCAGATTGCAAGTGAGAACACACATGCTACACACACACACACACACAAAAAAAAGCAAACATGCACACACACACACAACAACAAACACACACATATACATGGACTCACTCATCCATATGGGCACATGTGCATGGATACATTTCATTCTTATTGGAACTATGATCAGAAACTGGAGAGCAAAGGAGAGAGAGAGATTCAGAGAGAGGGAGAGATACTCACAGATTAGACACAGAGAGGACAAAGAGTGAGAGAGGGAGGGAGAGACAGTTCTCATGACCGAGGCCTGTGAGGACAGAGATGGAAGGACGGCGTTTCCAGATACAGACACGTCAAAAAGAAGAAGAGGCAAAAGGGAGAAGCTGGAGGTGTAAAACCATCTCAACTGGAACTCGCCTTGTATGAGCGGTGGGGGCAGGACCGCACCAAGACTACATTTCCCAGCGGCCTTTTGATTCCTATAGAGGATTCTAGTGTCAATGTAAGTCTGGGATGTATATCTTAGAAAATTGAGCAGAACATCCATTAGACTGACATTAATGATAAAGACAATGATGGGAAAAGCGAGTGAGAGAGAGAGGGGGGGTCAAGATTTGACTCAAGTACACAAAACCTGTTATGTAACCATTTCCAAATGTGAACATTAGGTACAGGTCTACACAGTGTACTTCACAGAGTGAAATGTCCCATTTGTCAGCACACATAAAGCTATGATAATCCGCTTGCATGGAAATATGTTGTTATGGTTACTGACTGTACTGACCCCCCAAAAATCCCACAGAAAGTTATTTTCACAAACTGACAGGAGATATCTATCTGAAAGTTTGACGGAGTGGAGTTTGACACTTTTTCATCTGTCTGGAATGTTTCCTGCTTTACGTAACCTCAGTCCAAAGTACAAAGTTTCACCTGTGTACACTTGGGTTGACATACTATACAGCAGGCCTACCTGCTAGTTTGGTTTTGTCCTAAACTAACTATTTACCACAAAGGGATTAGACAGGTATGGTAATGACCTTCCCCTATAGGTGACTTGCTTAACAGATTCAGAGTGACAGAACGTTCTGAACAAATCTGCCCTTTGACTGTTGTTCTGCCCTGCTGTAGATGAGTTTGGACAGCGCGCCCTTGTGGGGAAGGTGTGCATGGACAGGAACGATGCCGTCCAGCATTACAAAGAGACCCCGGAGGAATCTCTGGACGAGACCAATCGGTAGGCTGCGTCTTCACAGTGAAACACCTGTCAGACTAATGTTCAGCCATCAAGCATCCAAGTGTCGGCTTGGTATATGTCCGTTTGAACTCTGATGTTCAGGGTTGAACCACTTGGTGTCATATCAAAAATATCCATCCCAATCTGGCCAGTGAGGGCTTCATGTTGTGTTTGAATATCTCACATGACTCTGGGCAGAGAATGGACCTCTTTATTCAACACAAGTTCAGGTCGAGTTCTGTTGCACTTTGCTGAAGTTTCCACAGCTCGCTGTCTCTCCCAGTTCTGTGTGCTATGTCAGCAGGGTGAGGGTGTCTGAGGAGATGGGGTGTGTTGTCTTATGATATGTGTTGCTGACTTGCTGGTTTTCCTGCTTTCAAGGTTCATCCGAGAGCTCTTAGAGAACAAGGTAAGGATCCTCCCTCAAACACCTTGTCTCCCGGGGCAACATTTTTACAAGCCTTTACAAGCTATTCATTCCAAGTGTGCCACATACACAGCATGCAATGAGACATCTGGACAGAGTATAGTCTTGATATGATTACACTTGTTGATTCTGTCATGGGAAGCTGGTCTTTAAAGAGTCTCCCCCCCCCCCTCTCTCTCTTTCTCTCTCTCTCTCTCTCTCTCCTTCTCTCTCTCTGTCTTGGTGTGGGATCCTTGGTGTCCAGTATCCCCTGGTAATGCCGGTGGTAACCCCACGCTTCGCCCCCTCCTGCTCCCCAGCCCTGCTCAGCCACCTGGGGGAGATCGCTCAAAACAACCACCTGCACATCCAGGTGAGCTTATACCTGGGCACAGCCATCACCACGGCAACCCACCAAGGGGGAAACACTCAGGGCGGCATTGCTATGGAGACCAGCAGGCTGGTTTGGATCTTTGGTGTCATGAGATGCACTGTCTCTGTCGAGGTTGCCGACAATTAGGTCATCAGAACGTGAGCGTTTGTATTTCATGGGACTATTGTCACACAATTAGAAAGATCTCTGGAATTCATTTGAAAGTCTTGTATTGTAGTCATTGTATATTGATCCTTGGATACAGTGAGGGACTCTTTTCTAACAGAAAGACACGGACACAGTAACAGCAGAGAATGCCTTAGAGATATAGATCGTCAAGGTCAGGCAGTGATGTTGGAGCGGGGCAGTTTTCTTTGCTGAAAGACCTTGAACTTGAGATGATCGTTGCGCCACAAAGCTGTTATTGCTCGGCTGTACCTTGAGGTGTTCCTGTCAATGAACGGACCTTTAACCTCTGACCCCCAGAGTCACATCAGCGAGACCAAGGAGGAGGTGCAGATGGTGAAGGAGCTGTTTCCTGACTCTGAGTCCTACACAGACGTCTACCTCAAACACAACCTCCTCACTGACAAGGTAGCTCTGCAACACACAGCTATGTGGAAACGTCACGAAACGCACGCAGAAATGCGTTCAGAAATAATGGAAAAAGTTCAACGAATCTAAATGTTACTGTTTTCTACTTAAGCGCCTGATGCAGAAGACAAACAAATTGAGTTAACGTTTAGGTACAAAAACAACTATCGGGTGCTTTGTGTTTGAGAGCAGACAGTGATGGCTCATGGTTGTCACTTGTCGGATGAAGAATTGAAACTGTTCAGAGAGACGGGGGCGTCCATCGCTCACTGTCCTAACTCCAACATCTCGTAAGTCCCTCTGCCCACTCCCCCAACCCCCCCCCCCCCCCCCCCGACCGTTGTTAAACAAATACTTACAGAGAACACACTGTTCTCGATTACAACAAATGAACCAGCCATTACAGTGTTTATTAACCCCACTTCACAGTTAGTCTCTTCTCCGTCTCCGGTCTTTGAAATCAAGGTCCTTCTCTCTCTCTACTCCTCTCTGTCATTCCCTACTTCTCCCGCCTCCTGTCTCTCCCTCTCCTTCCTCCTCCTGTCTCTCCCTCTCCTTCCTCCTCCTGTCTCTCCCTCTCCTTCCTCCTCCTGTCTCCCCTTTTTCTACCTCCTCCTGTCTTCCTCCTTCATCCCAGGTTGTGCAGTGGCTTTTTGGATGTCCGCAACGTTCTCAACAATAAAGTGAAGCTGGGCCTGGGAACAGGTAGGCCCAGAGCTATACCCTACTGTGTGGGGGCGAGCGTGCGCGTGTTTCGTACGTGCTAAAACATGTGTGTGCGAGAGAGTGTGTGTGTGTGTGTGTGTGGGTGTAAACGTGCTCCTTGTGTGTGTAGATGTGGCCGGGGGCTACTCTCCCTCCATGCTGGACGCAGTGAGGAAGACGCTGGACACGTCTAAAGCTCTGACCATCAAGGACTCAGAACACCAAACACTCAGCTTCCAGGAGGTCTTCAGACTGGCCACGCTGGGAGGGAGCCAAGGTTAGTGAGCAAGTTGGTTTACTTAGTAAGCTATTGAGTTAGTAAATTATTTCTTTTAAGAGTTTAGCTAGTTAACTAGTTAATAAATTAGTTACTTAGAGTTGAGATAGTTAGCTTAGTTATTTAATTAGTTAGAGTGTAGTCAGTTAATACGTTTAGGTTATCTAGCGAGTTAGTTTGCTCATTAGAAGCTTTGTGGCAACTTGAAACGTGGCGAGTGGCAGAGCCCATTAGGAGCGGCTGGGTGGGGGTTGGCACCACCATAGGCACCATAGGCTCCGAGCGTGCACAGGAGGGCCCCTGACTGTGTGTCGCTGGGTCTGCAGCGTTGTCCATGGACGAGCACACTGGGAACTTCGAGGTGGGGAAGGACTTTGATGCGCTGCGGGTGAACCTGGCAGCAGAGGAGGGACCCGTCGACATCTTCCAGAGGGAGGAGCCTCTGGTAGGTGGCCACGCCTCCACGCCCTCGGCGTAGTTTCTCAGTGACACAAACATGCATGGCTGGCTAGCAGGTGGGAGGGCTATAGCTCACGGGTTTGACAGCAGAGTCACATGGTCAAATATGCCCCCCCCATCCTGTACGTCGCTTTGAATAAATGCGTCTGCTTAATGATTACATGGTTATTATTAATGTACCAACGCATACACTCTTTAGGCAAGCACATTCATAAAAAATACACTCATAAAAAACACACACCTGTTCACAAACACGTGTGTCGGCGGAACTCATGCGGAACCTTCACCTTCTCTTTGTAATTCCCAGGTGCTTTTGGAGAAATTCCTTAACTTGGGTAAGAATTCCATCTCCCGTACATCAAATAGATATTGTTCGATTGCATTCATGTTATCGGACATGGGTTCAACCCACTCAAACCCTTTCTGGAGTATAGGTAGGTATAGTTCAGGCGTTTGTCTGAAGATCAAAAGGTTGCAGGTTAGAATCTCCCTCTGTACCATGTGGCTATGGATGAAAGCATATGCTTAAATTAACCAAGGTCCAAAACCTCCCGCCACACCTCCACCGCTGGCCTCTTCAACAGGGCCAAGGGCTCACACTGACTTGAACACTTTAGCTGCACAATGACACCTTGCCATATTTGCAGTATGTTACCCTATTTGTATTTTTATATTGTATATTATAGCTATTTTATATTTTATTTTATTCAAACTGTTGACATACCATTAGTCCGTTAGTCCATACCCTTAGTATTAGTTAGACTTGTACCTTAAGTATAGTTAGACTTGTACACCACTTATTTAAGATTCCTATGTATGAATGTATGCACCTTCCTGCACCTTCCTGCCTAAAGTAATGACCTCCAGGTGATGACCGGAACATTGCGGAGGTCTACGTGGCCGGCAGGAGGGTGGTCCCTTTCCCCGGCTGACCTGAGGTGCTGCCTCCGCATCTGTTGCTCTCCATCCTGAAGCAGCCTGTCTCGAACCCTCACCGTTTGGTTTCAGTCCTTCGTTGGTCCGCTTACTCAGGTGTAAAAAATAGAATGATTGGAAATGATAGGCAGTTCACTGTGAGCTGTTCTTTCCCTATGTATGTATGCTAACGAATAATAATAATGAATAATAACGACTAGAGATTTACAGAAGTTATTGATTATGGAGCTTTTGTATTCTTTTCAGCCAACTCCTTGGAAATTCTATCGTATAGTTGTGTTGGGGAATGATAATGAATGTTGAAATACTGTCCAGACCAATGCAACCTCTTGGCCATCTACATCTGCTGACAAGTTTGACTGTTATTTATACTAAATATTTAATAATGCATTAATTTAGATTATTTTATCAAAAGCAACTTACATGGGGGGATTTGAAACTGAGACCTCTTGACCTGCAGACAAGTGCTCTGCTACTGAGCTATACCTCATCTCCTTATGTACCCTCTGAGTTTGTTGTTGAGCACAGTTCTGCCCTTGACCTGAGAAACAGTAGCCCATGTGAGTAGGTCAGACTTGGTCTTAAATCTATGTATCTTTTTACATTTTTTATTATTGTCTATTTCTTTGTTTGGCTGTGAATGTATTGTCAGCTTTTTGCAATGATTTGAATATTCCGCTCGCTTGAACAAAATATTTGGCCCAGGTGTTAGAGATTATTCAACTGTGGCCTTCTAAATTCAAAATGAATGCTTCAAAGGTAACTATTTAAATCTATTTAGTTGCAGTGCATTTTCTTTTGATTAATGCGCATTGTTGCATTGCCTATTTGTTATAATTCAAAGCAAAAGGGAAAAGGTTCAGTACTCCTTGAAGTATGTCAACTTGAATTAAAAGAAGTTTAATATAGCCTACATTTGGCATGTAGTCGTTTGTACCTTCACAATATAATTCTGATTTCTGAAGGTGCACTTACAGGCACACACACACACACAGGATGAAATCCAGACTATTCTGGTCATCTTCAGGCTCTGTTTCATGCATCTACAGCCTAGCGTCACCTGTGAATGACAGTGGAGAGGGTAGCCAGTACTGGAGAGAGGTGTCTAGGGTTCCAAGGGTCTGCATAGTAGCCATCCTCTTAAGATTCATGTAACACCACAATCATGTAGTTGACTGCCATAAGAATATATTTATCAAATAGGACAACATCAAATAAAAACGTTTGACATGGGGTTTGATCAATTGGAATATTCTGCCAATTCATTTTCAAACAGTTTCAAACAGTTTGCGGGTCCTGAACGCAGCACCGTAGCCCAAGCTTGTCCAGTTTCCAAACCCGGAACTTTGCGTTAAGTCCATCCCGTACATTCATCCTGCAGCTTACTCCGTCACATAACCGCTAGCTAATTCTGATAGGACGAATATACCATATATGCGTTAATTAATTAAATATTGAGCACAATGCAAGCTACGCATGTAAAGTTTGTTTTGTACAAACATTATACTAGTTTGCAAATCGCAACTGTCGATTCATATCTTATTTTTCAAAGGCTGTGGTAGCCTACTGCCCAAAACGTGCAGTATTAGTTCAAAGGTTGTTTTAGCGTCGAGTCCATTTGCCAATTGCCATATTAAAGCTTTTCCTTTTGGCACACAAGTAGGCCTACATAAGGTAAGCTGAGCGGAACTCAAAGCGGCTATCAGAGAAAAATGTGACTTCCCACTTTAGGCTATTGTACTTCTACAGGAATTTCAAAATTCCAAATATTGGGAACTTTCACTCGAGGCTACGTCTTTGTTCTGAGGTGTAAAATTAGAATAAATGCATGCCATGTATGCCTGCCCAGAAACTCATCATGACAACGAAACAATTAAAGAAAAAAGATTTGTTTTGTTTTCATAGAAACTTAAGTATTATACGTAAACCAACAATTATAAACCAAAAGATTGCACTGTACAGCTAACACTTTCATTGACTTTGGAGGAAGTGATGCCTTTATACCGAGTCACGCCTCAGAGACCTCAAAACAGGAAGTTGAAACCCAGAGAAGGAAGGAGGAGATGGAAAGAGAAGGATGGTACCATAGCATCGCTAGGTCAGCTCTGCCTACGCAGCCTAGCTGAGAACATGAAAACACTGTGGGTAAAGGACTACGCTGAGAACTACATGGACCAGTACAACTTCAGACACATCATGGGGCCCTTCAGTGAGCTACGTGAGTCCAGGCTGAAGAACACAATAGGTGCATTCGACTTCATGCAGCGCCGGCGTCGCCTGCAGCCGCCTGCAGCCCGGCTGACTTGAAGCAGCCAATGGCATTCTCTGCTTCAAGGCAGCCGGCTGTCGGCGGCGCCGGCGCTGCATGAAGCTGAACGCACCTACTGTCAGCATGGTCAGTGTTGTTTTGGTGTGGATGGGACTTGTAGTTTTCTCCTTCCTACCTATCTCCCTTTCTCCTCTCCTTTCTAATGCTCATCCCTCCCTCTCTTCTTTCCCTCTCTCCCCTTCTCCTCTCTTGTCCTACCTCACCTCGTTTCTGCCTCACTCCCCCTCCCTCGCCACTTCTCCTCCCCCGCTCCTCTCCTCCCTCTCCAGCGGGGGAGCTGGTGGAGGAGCTAACATCCCTGCTGTGCTCCAGACGGGAGTTATCCCGCGCTGCCCTCCACCTCCTCCTTGTCCCCCAGCTCAGGGGCCTAAACCTGGGATCCTGCCCGGCCCTGGTCACCCCCTCCCTCTGCTCCCTCATCGCAGGACGTTGCCAGGTTAGAACCCCCCCCTCCCCCCCCCCCGGCTGTATGAAGCCCTTTGTGAATATACTAATCAAACTCAAGACTGTCCAAATAAGGGCCGTTTGGTTGTTTGGTATGGATGAGATGTGTCACAGATGTCTCTCTGTCTCTTTCTTGGTCGTCCTGGTCCTCTCCCCAGTCTTTGTCCAGCCTGGATGTATCAGGGGCCCAGCAGCTATTGGCCCAGGTCCAGTGTGACCTGGTGGGCTATCTTCCCTCCCTGCGCTCCCTCTCCCTGGCCGGTACCCAGTGTGACAGCCGGGTGGTGAGGGCGGTGGCCCTCTCCTGTCCTGCCCTTCGCCACCTCGACCTGTCCCGCTGCCCCCTCCTGGCCCCCGCAGGCCTGCTACCACTGGGAGGGGCCCTCGCCTCCTCCTCCTCCAGCCCCACGGCCCCCCTCAGCAGCCTCTTGGCCCTGGACATCGGGTTAGGGCCGGAGGAGGGGGACCCGGCTGCGGCTGCAGCCTACCTCCTGCTCTCCCTGCCCGGGTTGGAGAGGGTGGCCCTGGAGGGTGTGGGAGAGGCCTGCGGCCTGCTCCTCCGCAGGGAGGGCAGGGAGACAGATGCCTTTGCCTCCAGGGAGGGGGTGTGCAGCCTGGGGGAGCTGTGGAGGAGGAGGGTGGAGCAGGGGGAGGGGATGAGGGAGGGGGCGGCTCTAGGAGGAGAGGAGAAGGAGGATGAGGATGAGGGTGGATTCTGGGGCAGGGAGGAGGTTGGGAGTGATGATGAAGGGGTGAGAGGGGAGTTGGCCAGTGGAGAGGGGGTGAGCGGGGTTCAGGCAGACAGGCTAGACGGAGGAGGGGTCGGTGAAGAGGAAGGAAGGATGAGGGAGGAGTGTGTCGACCTGTCCCTGAAGGAAGCCCAGGGCTTGTCAGTCAGGAGTCTGCCCGCCGTCGCTCGGCTCTGCCCCGCCCTCCTCTCCATCTCATTGGACTGTGAGGAGGACGGGGGGCGGGGCCAGGCCCCTCCGCTGGCCGCAGGGCTGCGGAGATGGGCGGGGCAGCTGAAGAGGCTGGCCGTGCGGTTCCCGGGGCCCCTGGAGGAGCTACGGCCGGCCCTATGCTGTGTAGGGCCTTCCCTGGTCTCCCTCACCCTGGAGGGTGTCAGAACCAGCCCTCACACCCCCCTGGTGGACCTCCTCCACACCTGCCCCAAACTGAGGACTCTCCTCATCCACTGTGAGCCCCCTCTTGTATCCCTGCAGGAAGAGGAGGAGGAGGAGGAGGAGGAGGAGGAGAATGTTCTGGATGGGTCTTGTCTGCTCCAGCTGTGCTCTCTCTCACTCCAGTAAGTATGGAGGTTCTTTGGCAAGGCTCGACATGAAGCTTTTCAGGCAGAGTTTTACTTTGTGTCAGCTTAACTCGCCAAAACACTGGGTTAGAGGGGTTGTAGGGTGTAGGAGATTACGTGAGGACGAAGTAAGTGGGGTTTTCCTCCAGGGCTGTTAAGGGCCTGAACATCAAGTGTCGAGGTTTGTCATCGGCAAAGACATCTTAGTTCCGTCCTAAACGACTGATAGTTGCAACACTGTGTCAATTATTTATAAACTGGAAATCCCCTGGTATTCTTTTTACACTTCCTCGTTTTCTCTGCGCGGGGGGGGGGGGTCATGTTGGGTCTCTATTGCATGTCGACATGGTACGAGATAGACAGAACTACAGCACATGAGGGAGGGTGATGAATGTTCCCTTCCTCTCACCCCCCCTTCCTCAGCTTCTCCCGCGACCAGCGCCAACTGAGGCCCGCGCCGTCCTGGAGGGCCCTGAGGGGGGCGCTGTGGCACCTGCTGGCCGGCTCCCCCCTGCTGGAGGACGTGTGTCTGGTGGCCGTGCCTTGTCCCCTGGACTCTGTCTTCCACAGGGTTCTCCAGACCACCCGGAACCTTCCGTGCAGAAACCCCCCCCCTGCTGCCGTCTTGGAAGGGTCCCGCCCGTTGGCACGGTTACACAACCTAAACCTGGCCCATGGCGATGTGACCGGGATGACGGTTAAGAGGTTGTTTGCGGCCTGCGAGCGAATGAGAAGCCTGGATCTGACGGGATGCTGGCACGTGAAGGCAAGCGATGTAAAGGACATCCAGCATGCTGCCACTAAAAGACCACAGGGTCTGACTGTGAAGTGGACATGAGGGAAGATCACCAAATATACCTCTCTAGCACTATGGTTTCATGAAGGAAAGAATGCACTTTTACTTCCTGTAGTTGTTTCACTTCCTAAAATCTTCTACTGTAGATTCCTTTTAAATTCAGCCAGCCATAATGGATTACTTAATATGTGGCAGTTGCAGTAGATGAACTGTACTTTATATTTTAAATGTAGTGCCTGGTAGCTGAGATGTGGTTACTTTGCCCTGCGCCTGGAAAATACAGACTGTTCCTTGACTCACCTACTTGACTGTTCCTTCAGCCACCAAAAGACTTAGAACTATGCACTTCTGATTCTTGATGTTCTACTTTGCTTTCCATATGCACTTTTTGTATGTCACTTTGGATAAAAGCGTCTGCTAAATAAATCAAATGTCAATGTTTTTCACTTATGCTACATTCTTTTGAATCAATTGTCGAGATCCTCCACAATTATTTTCTAGTTACTAGATGGTTCCGTGGGTACACCATTATCGAAATCATCATCACAAATCACGTGGATATTTCATGATTTTAAACTAGCATTTCCACAACTGGACACTAGATGTCACCTGGATTCCAGGCATTCTCTCTTTATCGTTCAACCTCATATGTTCTTACCTGCGGGAGGTCAAATCTGTGTGTGCGTGTGTACAAGATGGTATCTTACTGTTCTCTACACAGCCTCCCTCTCTTACGTCTCTCTTCCTCTTGAGTGACTTGAATACGAAGCCTCTACAGCCTGTCGTCTGTTCATCATTAGCTTCCTGGAAAGCGACTGACACTTCCTGATCAACCCCAGGACCACGGCATGCAGCCCGTCTTTAACGCTTCCCCTCCTCCTCTTTTCACTCCTCTTTTCCCTCCTGCTCTTCCACTCTTCCTCCCCCTGTCCCTTTCTCTCTCTCCTTTCTCTCCCCCCTTCCTTGCCCCTGTGTGTTCCCATCCCTCTAACAGAATTGAGGCCACACAGATGTAAGTAAGATGGAGAAAATAGAGAGCGAAAGAGAGGTGGTTATGACGAGGGGTATGGGTCAGAGAGGAGACCTGTTTTGAACTGTCATCGTCGGGTGTAAGCCCAGACTGGTTTAATCTGGTTATGCTCTCTGAGAGCTTAGTGGCGTTACCTCAGGTCACCCCTCCCTAATCTTAATCTAGCCCTTCCCTGTCAGCCTGTTCTTTCCGCACGTCGCGCGCATGCGCGCACACACCCAAACAGCCGCGCCCATTCATTCATGTCCATTCATTCAATCTCAACATTTGCATTTGTGTCCCAACGTTCGTATCAGCTCACATCCGGCCTCCAGCAGCTTGCCGGTCTCCGTGACACCTCCCTCTGCCTCCCAGTCATCCACCTCTTCCCGGTAATACTTGTTTTATTTGACGTCGGCAGGCGTAAGACACTGTACGAGTCACGCAGGTTCGGGCCTCTAAAGTGTGACCCAAGTCTGCCTAGCAACCCGTGATTATGTCCTATGGCTTTGCTCTGATCCAGATGTTCATAGCTGGGCTGTTGCCTCGATCCTGCTGAACAGAAGGGGTCACTGAGAGTAGGTAGGATTTATGGCAGAGTTTTTTCCTTCTCATCTTGATGTACCCTAATCCTTCTAAAAAGTAAAACTGTGCTTAAGTCCAGTGTGAACTCGGTAAACCCCGGCCCCAAAGACCCCTGCCCCTGCAGTTGTCCCCAGTCGTCATTGTGATGTCATACACTAAGCCAGCTTTCCCGACACACGCACACGCACACGCACACGCACATTCTCTCAAATGGGCAGTAACACACAGGGACATATACACACACACCGAAAACTGAGAAACATTAGGATTGAGAGTAGGCGTAAGGAGAAGCCTCTACTAAGTGTATGTGCATCTGTTTCAAACCTGCATTCTGTCTTACACACACACACACACACACACACAGGGGTACAGCTGTCCTCTGCGTCAGAGAGACTGTTTGTTCTCTTCAGTGTCTCTCATTCAGCTGCTCTCATTTCGCGCTGAAGGTGTGTGTGTGTGTGTGTGCTTGTCTTTGGTGGACCTCAAAATACCCAGAAAGCTACAGAGGACAGTGAATGAGTGATGCTTTCCATGATTAGATATCCAGTCAGTTTGCGTCTCAGACTGAGGGTGAGATATGGCTCTGGGGTTGCACCTGCCTACAGGATCAAGAAGCCGTCCATTCAAATCCACACTGGACTGGGATTTGGATGAAAATATGATTATTGTCATTACATAAGGAGCTTTGAGAGAATTACCCATTTCAACAATGGAGGGACCACCGGAGTTGATCTCTGATCAAATGGGATGTCTTTTTCAGTGGGGTCATGGCTGGGGTCACAGCGTGTCTGTCAGGCGTTGTTAGCGCTACACAGACAGGGGGTCAGGAGTTTAATCACCGCCACACACACCTTTTCCTCTTTCCTCCTACCTCAGCAGTGCATGCAGCTGCCCAGTGTTGTACCATCTGCTGACTCACTCCTCGGTGCTTGTGACAGGTGTGGGAAATAAAACACACCGTCTCTTCAAAGATAACACACTCTGGAACAGACCTCCCCCCCCCCTCCCCCAAGGCTGTGCCCCAGATAGATTTGAGGTTGGGTTGGATTTAGGTTGGTTTAGGTGCAGCTCTGTGGGTGTATGTGCAGTCCTCTGTGACACGGCTTGTATTGAAGGGCTGTACAAATCAAACGGATGTGATTTAGAAACGGGTCAGCTCAGATTCAAGTTCTGGTTGCTACCCTTCATTCTATCCTGACCCAAACATGACCTTCGTGTCGTGTGCGACATCCAGCCCTGTAACCCTTCCTGACCCAGGTGGTTTCTATTCAGGCTGAGGGGGTCAGAGGTCACTCTATTGGATCCGTTTTTATTAATTGATTGGACACTTGGGAGGTAGGGACACAAACAAACTGAAATACCACATATCAGACAGAATACAAACAGCTTTTTTCCACTTCTGTTTGTACATAGTTTTATTTACATGATACAATTCTGCTGTAATGCTGGGTAGCAAGATTATATGTAATACATGAATACCAACATTTGTTTTGTTGGTTTTTTTGTACAAATTTGCATATAACTAAGAATTATAAAGGAGAACTCAAACTGATACAAAGGGTTTGTTTCAAATGAATAATAATAATCTCACATCCCTAAAAGCAGAACAAAATGATCTACGCAGGTCTCACACACACACACACAGCTTGCAAACACACACGTGCACATTCACACAGATGCTTCTTTCCCGTCCCGTACATCAGTAACACCGACCGCTAGCCATTAGAGAGCAGAAACGTAAAGTCTTATCTCTATTTTCCAAACGGAGCACTAGCATGCTCCTCCTCTAGCTTTGTAAACATGTGCTGTTGAAACCAAATTGCTCCAGAGGACACACACTCGCACGCACGCGTGCCGACGCACACACACACACACAACGCACAAACCTGTGCTCACACATTCACAGAAACTCGCATCCAAAAATGAATTCATAGCATGGTTCACATAACCTCAATCCTCCATTGAATACAGGGATGTGCTAATATCAGTACTATGTTATTGAAGGAAACACAACTTGAACAGAAATAGTCTTTCGGCAGATAAAATAAATGGCCAAACGCTTGAAGCACAATCCAAGTCATTCAGATCATTCCATGAATGTAGATAGAGCAGCCCATGCGCATGTTGACATCCAGGTACACGTCGCCGGCGGTGGTGACGGCTGGTGAGCGGTCCTCATCCTGGGAACTGGCCCCGGGGTTAGGACCTCTGGCCCTCCTCCCCTCCTACGAGGAGTCATCCCTTCTGCTCCCTGAACTTCATCGCCCTTGATGTCGTTCACAAGCGTCACAGAATAAAAGTTCTTTCTTCTTCTTCTTCTTCTTCCTCTTCTCCTCCTAACGGCATCTCAACGCAAAGCAAAAAAAAATGATCACATTTCCCATAGTTGTTGTAAGACGGCGAGCGGCCCAAAAGGTCAGAGGCGGCGACCTATCCCTGCCTGAAATGTGGAGGTCTCCAACGAGCCTCCCCTGGCATTGGCCAATAAAGTGATAGTGGGCAAAGAGGAAGGAGAGAGAGACGCTGGGGCGGAGAATGTGACGAGGAGGAACACACTTCCTGCTGTGAGGTAGGTAAAGCTAGGTAAGACAGGACAGAGAGAGAGTGAGGGGGCGGAAACAAAACCCATGTGCATTATGTCGTTTGCAACGTTGTACGTTCCCGAACGCTGACCTGACTCTTGGAACACAGGACGAGAGCTCCTCTTTTTTTTCTCTCTCTCTCTCTTTTTGAACACACTGACAAGCACTGGTCTGAACACAAAATGGCCTCCCGCAGTTTGGCACAAAATGGCCACCAGTCCAACAGGAGTCCTACCTTCCCTGGGCAACCCCAGAGTGTGCTCTTCCGAAGACAGTACACGTGTTTTTCAAAGACACCACAGAAAATAGTCTGGGAAAACGGAAAATAAAAGAATTTCAACGCCCCCCCCCCCCCCGCCCCACCGCTTCCCAAAAAAAAGGTGATCATCTTAGCATCTTCCTCATACAGAATCTTGTTTTTTCTCATCTTGTCTCAAGGCTGGGATTTTTCAGAGTCCGTGATAATCCGTTGACCCCACACACACACGCACACCTACATACACAGTCCTTGTCACAGGTTTGACCTATATTCTCTGGATCTTGTCAGCGACTACCACAGGGTTCTCCTTGCGGATCTTGGCGGCCGCCTCGGCCTTGTAGTCGTAGGGACAGTTGTGCTTGTCGGAGTACCGGTGGAGGCCACAGAACAGGTTACCACAGCGACAGTCGAACCCTGGGAGGGGGGGGGGGGGTAGACGAGGTTACGGGGTGGCGAGGATGGATAAGCCCTCAAAACAAGCCAACACACAAATGACCTCCATGAATATATCGTGTGAATGGAGCCGCGCTCCCCCGACCGCGTTCACCCTCTTCCGACGTTCTCACCTGTCAGGCCGACCCTCTTGCGGCACATGAAGCACCGGTTCTTCTTGGATTTGGGGGTGTCCCCCTTCCCCTCCTCGCTGGGGGCCGGGGGGCTGGAGGCGGTGGGCTGAGTCACCACTGGAAGGAACAAACAGCTCAGTTAGACCTACCCTGTCCACTCTGCTGAGAGGAGAGCGTGCGGGTGTTTGTGTGTGTGTGTGTGTGTGAGTGTGTGTGTGTGTGTGGGCAACACCAGGGTTCAGTCTGAGAAGGCCCTCCAGTGTGAGGAGGATATTTTTAAACAGGCTTATTTTTAGGCAACGTCTCGCAGGCTCGAGAGTAAACCAACAGATCTGAGGTATGGAAGGAGGAGGGGTGATGATAAACCAGGGATGAAGTAGGTCGCACTGTCGCTCTGTGTGTGTGTGTGTGTGTGTGTGGCCTGCATGTGTGAAGGAGTTGCTTGACTGCTTGAGAGAGGGAGACAGAAAGAAAAAGAGAGACAGAAAGAGAGAGAGAGAGAGAAAGAGAAAGAGAAAGAGAAAGAGAAAGAGAAGAGAGAGAGAGAGAGAGAGAGAGAGAGAGAGAGAGAGAGAGAGAGAGAGAGAGAGAGAGAGAAAGGGAGGGGAAGAGGGAGCGAGAGAGAGCGAGAGCGAGAGCGAGAGCGAGAGCGAGAGCGCGAGAGAGAGAGAGAGAGAGAGAGAGAGAGAGAGAGAGAGGTGTCTCACCAGGCTCTGGGGTGTCTGTTGGGTCCTCTCTGGAGATGCTCATCTCTGTCATTTGTTGAGTGACAGGAAGAGAGCCTTGGATAGTTCTGGAAGAGAAGAGGAAGATGAGTAGAAGAAAAAAAAAAAAAAATCCACCAGAACGGAGTGTAGCTCTGATACAGATCTGAACACACACACACACTTACCTAGACATGTCTGTAGCGGGTCCAGCAGATGGGTCTACCTTGGCTAAGCTGGCCTCCAGTCTCTGGATGGCTGAGGCTTCAGAGCTAGGGCTACTGGCACTTCCTGGTAGGGGAGAGAGAGCAACATGAAGCTCACATACCACACAACTCGTCCAGTTCTTGCCCTGGTCAAACTCCAAGGACCCATGAATGTCCAGACAGCAGCTACTTGGCCAACATTTCAAGTCACAAAACATTCTAAACGTTCCTCGTTTCATGGTATACTGACATGGCTCTGAGAGACTATACTGTTGAGCTGCTGTCTGGGAACACAGCAATGGCAACAGGAATATTTGACCTTAGAAGTCTTTGGGGGGGGTGGGGGGGGGGGGGGGGGGTGGAATAGGAAAACCTCTCCCTCCACATTGTCGTGGACCAGCTGTCTCTCGTCACATCACACGGAAAAACAGAGAGGCCGGGGCGGAGGTGGCGGAGAGCCCAGTGCGGTGTCCACCCTCCCCCCGCCTGCCTGGGGGGTGGTTGGACCAGGCAGGAAGGGTGTGGGGGGTGGGTGGGCGGCGGTCCTCTTACCCATGGGGCTGTGGGGGCCCATGCGATCGCTGCTCTGCTGTCGGTTCAGGTGGTCCTTGTAGCACACTGAGCACATGCCGTTGGTCCTGGGGTTGCCGTAGAAACCGCAGCCTGTGGCACACAGCATGGGCACGGGGCTCTGATTGGTTTCTTGGGCCATCGCTGCAGGAAGGGGGGGGGGAGGGCAGAGAGGGGGCGCTGGTTAGACAACATGGAAACATGGGCTGATTTTGTACAGGTGTGTGTTTGTGTGTGTGTGTGTGAGAGAGACAAAAGTAGCCCATCAACCTTATCCCTAAAAATCTAGTAATCTGAGACTCAACACAGGCCTGTTTTGTCTCCCCGCCCAGCCCCAGGACAGTGTCCAGCCTCGACACAACAGATTCACTAATGAATGAGATTGCTTCACTCAGCGACCTTAGCGAGAACAATACACAATTGTTCCGTTGATCACCTTTGGCAGGGGCTAAGCGCATGGAGGATGTGTCATTATGTGTCATTACCATAAATGACTGGTACAGCATTCTTTCTTCTGGTTCTCCTCCTGCTTGATCTGATTAAGCAAATATTCACTGCCTGGGTGAATGTGTGTGTGAGTGGGAGGGAGTGTGTGTGTGTGTGTGAGAGAAGGACAGACTGACATAGAATGTAAGAGTCTGTGAGAGTGAGAAGGATAGCATGTAAAAGTATGTGTGTGTATCACTCAAGTCATAGACAGTCATAGACAACAAGAAACCGAAGCTAGAAGGCTACGGGTTCACTGCCTTAAAAGTTGTCACGCAACAATTTGGAACATGGAGTTGTTTTCGCCCACACACACGCTCAAAAAACGGACACGGCTTACAACAAGGTGGACACAACAAGCCTGGCATCACAGTCAGAGGATTCCACTGCAGAACTGCACATCTTAAAACACAGAAAGAATGAGACCAGACCGTCAGAAAGGGGACATGCGGATACACGTGTTTGTGAAGTCCGGTCGCAGCTAAAACACCTCAACAACCAACAACAAAAAACAACCACCACCACCACAGATTCAGAATGTTCCTGGAGGAGGACAACATTCAGCCTGGAACATTCTATCAATGTTCCTGACAGAGGGCCAAACAAATCCTGCTCTCACCTGTCAGTCCCCCCACCCCTTATGTTGTCGTTGACTGCTGCCTGCTTAAAATGCTGTCTTGGCAACTGCCCAAACTAAGGAGGGCATTGTAAATGTTTTATTTATAAGCAAGACGTAGGAGTAATTCGAGTTAGTAACTTCAGAGTCTGTATTCAGGGTCTGTTTTTCCAACAACTGTGTTTGTCAGCAGGTGATCATTGTTTTGTTTTTGTGTTTCAATTTCAAACAATCGCTGTTATCTTTTACCGTTTCTCTCCAAACCAATGTTCATTTATCAACAACTAAACAAAGGGCATGTATCAAGGTTACACGCTTTATTTTTGTTCAACCGTCCTCTCCTAATAACCTAACTATGAACCACACTATCTCAAGTCGGATATCGGTGGGTTCACCTGTCAATCACCAGTTCACCACGACCCACGTGCGGGACACAGTACACTTGTTTTCTCAATTGCAGAAACAACTCAATTTGAATATACAGCATGGGAAAATTGTTATTCGTTTTATGTATCGACATGACGTAATTGAAACCAACATCTTCGCATCCATTCCATGAGGGGTTCCATAGTTGACACGACAGAGAGGATGTGCCAGCATAGCCTTAATGCAAACCTTTTTATAAGCTACGCTACAGCTTAAGGTTAGTATTTAGTATTAACACTTGGCTTGCCTATTTCGTTATTGACTGCATTACATAGTGAACCATATAGTTCAGTTTAACAAGATACTGAGCTGAGATATCTTGGTTATGGTCTGCGAGCAATGGTTATCTATTTCTGAACACATCGCTTGTCGACTAAAAAGGCATTTATGAACTGAATATTAACTTGATGCAAATGAGCTGGCAAATATTTCATTGGCCAAAACCACTTGGTCAGGCTAGCAAACTCGTGCGAGACAGAATAGGCTAGTCAGTCTCGCTGTAGTCTACCTGTGGGAGGGGGGGGGGGGGGCTACTTGACTTGCAACATTGTAGAGATTACCCACTCTCCTCAACTATTCTACAGGGCATCACTGCGATGTTACAAATCCACATAGTAGTCATAATTTGACGCTTTGTTTGGTTTAAGAGGCCAGATAAAACAAAGAAAACATATGTTCATTTGTGGTTTCTTTGTCTGCAATCTTTTCCTGTTTACTTGTCTACTGACAGCACCCCCATCCTTCCAATGTTGCATTCATTTTCTAGTTTAGATCAACGTAAGTTTATCAACTACCTCTATCTAAAGAGAAACCTCCGGGGCGATATTAATAACACCCCTTTGTTACTTTCCAACAAGGTAACAATACAGACTTCCAGCATATTTGACAAGCCCCAAAACCGTTCTAACCCACTGAAAAAACCTCATCTCCGAACACGAATGAAAATTGAGTCTACTTTTTTCAAATGTCAATAACAATAATCAAACAATTTCGACAATAACATTTGAGGACACTGCGATCATTTTCTTTTCTATTTTTTATTCAGTCAAGTAGGCTAGCACTCCCATCCCCCAGCCTGGAAACAGTATATAGCCACCACTAGCTGGCTCCCTTCCTTGTTTTTCCCCTCCCAAACGGGTCACGTTCAAAGGCTTGTGATATTTTCAGTAAGGAGGTGGTGACCACTTAACAGAGCCATATCTTGTTTGCCACGACCAACCAAGATAAATTCGAGCTTTTATTCTCCCTTTTACCGTTTCCCCTAGCGGAAATGGTTGGCTGATGAATGGTTTGTAACATGCTCAACATTCTCTTCGAATTTTCTCACAAAACGTTGTTGATGTAAGTCTCCACTCAGTTTTTTCAGCCGTTCAATTGATTGTTTAAAAAGTCTCACCTGTACAGATGTTAGGAATTCCACAAGAAGAACAATGTATTCGCGCAAGTCGGGGTTTCCCGTAAACACACAGTATGCTGTGGCAATAACGTCCTCTGTGTCAATGTATCCTCCGATTGAGACTGAATGTAATACTGTTCTCTGTACTCTTGCCCCGTCTCTCCGGTTGCTTTCCGTCGATGTTTGTTTCCTTCTTTAGTAAGAGGAGTGGCAGATGATGTCACGGGTAAAATAACGTGTAGCGATTGGCTACCCCCAGTACCCTGGAGCGCGTGTCTCGCAATCTACTGTACTGAAGGGCTGAGCCTGTCCTCGAGCGTGGGGGAGGTCTGTCCTTCTTACACATCCATTCGTCATCCCCCCACATACCGTGGAGCCATACCATGGTAATTTCATTGAGTAATGCCTTAAGGATATTCACAACGAAATATGTGTGAATGACGGCCTATTGACTGGGTCTTGTCATCATAAGTCTTGGATGTGGCAATTCAGCTGCCTTGTTTCCTCGTCCATCCCGACATTGATTTGACTTTATGTTCTGGAGCAAGACCAAAGCAAATCAGTGATGACATGCTGTAGGAGACACCCGATATGTGAGAGTGTCTGACTGCCACTAGCCATTTTCAGTTGAGAAACTCGTCCTGTGAGCTGTGCACCAAGTAAACATGTTTTTGAAGAGACACAGTGTTCAATAGAGTAGGACTCCCTACCCCATAGGCCTACACAGGCTACGTTAAAAAAACAAAACATTTCAAGTTTTTTTCAACAACAAGTTTTTCGGAAACACGCCACAACTTGGCTCTATGTTGTCATCGTTATCGGATTCTTGACAGTCGTACATTGTGACACGTGACCCTCTGATCTCTGTGTTGTTGTGGTAGGAAACTGACGTGAATGTGGAGTGTGAACAATCTACCTTGAAGCTCTGCAAGACCCTTCTTGTTCCCCCCTCGTCAGCGCTGTCACACCCTCCACTGCCCTAAGGGCATGAGAGAGAGAGAGAGAGAGAGAGAGAGAGAGAGAGAGAGAGAGAGAGAGAGAGAGAGAGAGAGAGAGAGAGAGAGAGAGAGAGAGAGAGAGAGAGAGAGAGAGAGAGAGAGAGAGAGAGAGAGAGAGAGAGAGAGAGAGAGAGAGACGTAGAGAGAGAGACGTAGAGAGAGAGACAGAGAGAGAGAGAGGGGGAGACAAGAGATCAGGGAGAGGTAGAAAGATAGAGAGAGGGAGATATGGAGGGAGAAAGAGAAAAGACCATTTTAACGCACCCCTTAATTGACTCCCATAAGAGTTGGCTGAACATAACACTGTGCTCCATAAAAACACACTTCATGAAAACCCACAGAGCCCAACCAACACAAACACAACACCAAACCACAGACCCTAGCATGAGACAACAATGTCCAACTTGCCGCCTCCACAAAGACGAATTCCTCCTGTACACAACAGAGAGGAGGGACAGAAATAGAGACCAAAAGGAGAGACAGAGAAAGGTAGAGGGAGAGAGACACAGAGAACGCACCCACGAATCCCTGATTACCCTACTCCCGAGACAAGTGTAGAAAGCATTAGTGATGAGTAACAAGGCACAAGTAACGATGACGCTAGCATCTAAAGAGTTGGGGTGATGGTATGTAGGCAGAGGGTGCATGAAAGCGGGATTAGACCCACATGTTTTTACAGTGTCATAGAGTAGCTATGCCCGTAGCAGTGTCGCAGGGCTGTGGAGTGAGGCCTAGCTGATGTCGCTGTCAGGACAAACATGCACAGTGATCTCGTCCAAACCAGTGGGACACGCTCAGCTATGCAGTTGTGATTTATTTAGGCAGAAAGCCACCCCCTCGTACGGTCCTGTGAACACACACACACATCCACAACACACACATCCACAACACACACTTACACACACACACATCCACAACACACACATCCACAACACACACTCACACAACCCCCCCCCCCCCACCACCACCACACACAAACCCCAGCTCAAACTGCAGTTCACGCAATCCAAAAAACAGATTAGACACACCTAGAAACATGAACATGCCCACCCAAACACATCCATCATCTGCCTGTAGAGATGTATACAGAGCCTAACCTTCAACTGAAACCCCCCACCACCACCACCATCTTCCCAGACCGTCTGCAGGTTTCTCTGGACACGGTATCTGGGCGTTTTAAGAGGTAATTTACATGAATCAACTCTTATTTGTCTATTGTCACAAAGGCTGTTTTGTCGAGAGATGGTTGTTACATACGATTTACATCCAGTGCCACAGGGGTGGAGCTTTCGAGATGCTAATAAGTTGCATTTGACTAAATGGTGAGGCCGATAAAGGTTTGCAACATTAGCATAGGTAAACCGTTTGGAAAGAAGTTTAGTCAAGTATGGTTGACATGA